>NC_046345.1:5005259-5152759 GCF_000738735.6 Corvus cornix cornix | reverse complement strand
GTCACCACACATGCAGTTGGTCTCCAAGTGTCCTTGTTTTGGGCCAAGAAAGGGCTTTTTTGGGAAGAAAGCACTGCATCCGAGGTTCCTGTAAAGCATCCTTGGTGCTCAGGTCCCCTCAGCACCACCATCTCACTGTCCCCCAGGCCGGTGGCTGTGTGTGCACACCCGACCCTTCCCCTGCAGGTGTTCCTTACTGCACGAGGCTGCTCCTGAGCCCCAGCATGCTGGCACAGCCCATCCTTGGCTGAGTGGGAGAGACCTGCAGAGGGGCTGCCCTGAGCCTCCCTGGGGGGCACAGGGGTAGGGGTGGGTGCCAGTGCCCAGGGTGCTGCTGGCTCCGGCTCCTCAGAGATGCAGCCAAGGCGCTCCGGCCGTGCAGATTTATTTCCTGGCTTTTAGCCAGCCCAGGAATGGAAATACTCTAGAGGGTGAAAGGCTCATAGTCAAGAGCTCTTCACCTCTTCCCTGAAAGGACCTCTCATCCTCATTCACTCAGGGGTTTATTACCACTCCACTGCCTGAGAATAACTGTTTGCAAAGACAGAGCTTGGAAAAAATAAGCTGCCCAGGTGCCGGAGTGCTCAGACCTGTCAGTGCTGAATTCAAAGCAGAGTCAGTTTGGGTCTCTTCTTCCTTCTTTTATTTGGATCTGGAGGAGCAGGTGGTGGCTGTGGCTGATGGTTAGCCACCAAAGAGGCTTTACCTTAACGTATGTGCAAAGGTGATGACACCTTCCCTAAGAGAATCCCGGAAGTGGGGTCCCACTGTTGAAACTGGGAACTGCCAGCAGCAACATATCCAGTTCTTCTAAATAAGCCACGGGGAGGGTGAGGAGGATGAGGAACACAACAGCATATTCCCACCATCTCCTCCCATCACCCTGCCCAGCTCCTACTGGTTTTCATTGCAGGGTGATGGCACCAGACCATTCTGTTGCATTTATTCATCCTGGTGTTCTTCCCCAAGTCTTGAAATGCAGGGACAGGTCGTGGTGGTCGGCAGAAACCTTTCCCCGAGACAGGCCCCGTGGGATGGCTCTGGGGACACTGGCGGTGAGGACACCATGGTGTCGTGCACACCAGCAGCGCTGGCCCCGATGGCAGGAGAGGGAGGCCAGCATGGGAGCAGGGCTGGCATGGGAGCGGGGCTGTGCCCACCGGCGCGGGAGCTGCGTCTGCCACCCAGGCTGAGGCTCCCGCACTGCCACCCGGCTCTGCAGCCCCGTGCAGGCTGCCTGCACCGCACCGAAACAGGCAGCTAGAAAGTAAACAGTGTCTGAAACCTATTCTCATTAGGCTAATTTACGAATAAATTACCATATTCAATGGCCTTATTTTTACTGCTCGTTAACAGGCCCATGATAGGATGATAATTATGGGATTTTAAGTGGCTAATGGCAGCTGGGGCGTCAAAAGCAGTTTTTACGAATCTGTTTATGGCAGGGAAGGTGACAGGAGGGTGGGACACTGAGATGTTGGAATCGCATGTCAGGGAAAAAAAAGCTTTAATTGTTGAGTATTTATTAGAGAGGAGGGAAGACTGTAATTTAAAAATGAAACTCTGAAAAACAAAAAGGAAATTAATTAGTCTCCCAGCGCTCCAGTGGCTAGTGCTTAAGGAGGACCTTGCTGGTCGGCAGGCGGCCTTCGAGGGTCCCCCAGGGGCACCGCGCAGTGTGGCTGTCCCGTGTCACTGGGTGCTGTCCTCTCCACACGTGGTGCAGGACCAGTCGCTGATGCTGCCAGGACGAAGGGGGCTCTGGTGCAGCAGCAGCAGCCGGGTGTGAGGGGTGTGAGTGTCCAGCACGGTGCTCCCGCCAGCAGTGGGTGCATCCCAGCTGTGCCGTGCCGGGCTGGGTAACCGTCCCCGCTGCCAGCAGGGCTGCTGCGCATCTCCCTCCAACCATCTCCCTTCTCCCTCTGTCCCCATTTCCCAGTAGCCGGTGTTTTTCCCAGTGTTTAGCCTGGCTGCTCATCATCTCCCATCTCCACCGATTCATCTTGATCTTTCAGTTTAGTATGCAGCGCTCGGAAAACAAACACGTACCAGACTGACAGTGGGAATAAATATCGTGGAGATGTTGATTAGCATTTGATCCCAGCTGGGCCTCTGGAAGCTGCAGCACTGGAATGCCTTGGCAGTTTTTTAATGCTGAATAATTTGATTAGATCAGTGGCTGAGCCTGCTGCTCGCGGTGAGATAAACCCTCCCCACCCGCCGCCCCCCGCACGCCGCTCCCTCCCTGCCTGGCTTTGCTTTCTTTTATGGGGCCTTAAATACGTCGTTTAATCAACTCTACAATTTCAATTTAGCACAGTTGTTGACTCGCATGGATGATAAGGTTCTGGAGACCCCACAGATTGCTGCCTGCTCTAACTGTGCCGTTCTCCACGGCCTCGTGGCTTTGCTGCCGAGCCCGGCCTGGCCCAGCCCGCGGCTGCCGGAGGGGCTGTTCCCTGAGCCGGGCTGTCACTCAGCCACGGGGACATCTCCAGCCTCTCCGCTGTGCGATCACCAACGGGGACGTGTCCCCTCTACGCGGTGACACGAGAGCGACCAATGGTTTGTGTTCAAAACCACAGTAATAACACTTTTTTTGTTGTTCTTTCCAAACGCTGAAAGCGTGAAGACATGGGTAGGGTGGGGGTGGGGGAACTGCGATTACCCCAGACCTCAGCAAGCCTAATTAAACACGGATTTCTGAAATTTCCTTCTCTCTCCCTTAAAGAGAAAAGAGTGGGGCACACTCCTACACTATCGAAACCACTTCTACTTTTAACCTAATTTAAATAACACTCCTGGCATTCCTTTCTAATAGGAGAATAATCAGTTCAGACGATGGCCAGTGCGACTGGGGTGAACAGCCCTGACTCTTCCACTGCCGGTTTTCCCAAAACACCCTGCTGATGGCTATTTCCAAAGTGCATTTTAACTATCTTCGTATTGGCAGAATATCACTTAAAAGCAGCCGAGCTTCCCCTGAACCACCGAGGCTCCACAGTTCCATTTCTTCCCCTCCGTCAAAACCGGGAAAATCCTGAATTACAAACCCAGCCTTTTCTATCGGAAAAGAATTCTTTTATCTGCAAAAGCAAAAACTGTGTATTTTCAGCCACTGACCCAATCCCGGGTAAATAAACAGGCAGAGACTCCCTGTGTTTGCTGACACTCATTAGCATTCCCGGCGGGTGTGAGGGTGATACTATCTGACAACCACCAGCTCAAACTTTCTCCCTTCGCTTTAGTCTCTTGTGATTCTCACGCACAATAAACAAACCGGCTCCTGCTGCTGCCTCCAGCCCCCCCCCCGCACGGCTCCCGCAGCCCTCCCGTACCTTCCCTGACCTCCCGCACCTCCCTGCACACCTCCTGCACCCCCTCCGCACCCCCTCCGCACCTTCCACTCCTCCCGCACCTCTCGGACACCTCGCACACCCCCCCTACACCTGCGGCACAGCTCTGCGGGACCCGGGAGCGCTGGAGGGCTTGTCCCAGTCGAGGGGAAGGATACAGTCTGCCAGTGCACAGACACCTTGGCGAGGTGGCTGAAGTGGGATGGGCAGCAGGTGCTGGAAGTGCTGCTCTCACCCCTCGGAGCAGGGACAACTCTGGGGGTGTGCTGGCATTTGAGTGCAACAGGTACAGTCTAGACCCCACTGAAACCAACGAGAGCCACAGGCTCCAAGGAGGCCGAGGCAAGTCACATCAAACGAGGAGGTTTGATTTATGTTGAACATTAGATCCATCTCCAACTGGTAAAAGAACATGTTAAGAGCATAAAAATAGCCATAGTGGCTCGTAACTGGGAGAGAGCAACGGCGAACACCCACTGGAGAGCACAAGCACAGAGCAAGTGAACAATGATACTTCATCAAACACTCTATTAACCTCCAGCAATTTATGGCTCAAGATCCTTCAAAGCCAGAAATAATGTCTGTGTATGGGTGTATGATGGATTTTTCTGACATTAATTTGTCCGGTACCTTTTTGAACCCATGTTAATTTTAGTTTGCACAGTCTTGGTGAAAGATCTGAGAGCAGCCTCCTTCCTGCTGGGTTCAACCTCTGCCAGCCCCCTCACACCCCTCGAACCAGCAGCTAATCCTTGTTCACTGTCCTGCGTTTACAGATTTCTGTTGTGTTCCTTCTCAGGCTGAAAAGCCTCACTCCAGGGAATCCTGACTTTATCCTCACTCATCCCTGGGCCCCTCTCTGGACCCTTCTCACATCTATTGCCGATTTTGTGTCGTGGATTGGGAGCAGAACAATGCAGGGTTCAGGGTAGGGCTGCCACACAGATGTCAGTAACACCACAGTGCTTTTTCTTCAATCCCTACTTTCCCCCTAATAATTCCCAATATTTGGTTGGAACTACTGGATGTAGAACTAGTGTTTTCACAGAGTTATTTATTGCAGCCTTCAATTTTCACTCCTGGGTGCTGGCCCCCACTAGAGAGTCCTCCGTGCCCATCAAGATGAGATTTCCGGTTATATAACCCCCCCAGAGCTCAAGATCTTACATTTATCTGCCTTGAGTTTCATCCACCCCTGCCCAGCCTTCCAACACCACATCAGCTTGTCCCCTGTTTGTCCCAGTTCTCCAGCTGGTGGATAGTCCCACAAGTGTCTGATGTGGGCACTGGGGCCATGGACAGCAGCTCCACCATCTCTTCCCTGTCACTATTCATAAAAACTGGTTGCATTAATCACCTTTCACACCTTTCATACTAAGAACACTTCCCCATCACTGGAAGTGTCCAAGGCCAGGACAGGGCTTGGAGCAACCTGGGATAGTGGAAAGTGTCCCTGCCCATGGCAGGGGGTGGGATTGGTTTAACATTATGATCCCTTCCAATTAAAATGAAAGAATATAAAATACCAGAATTAGATTACTTATATCCCATTCGAGCTGCTGGGCAAATATTCCCTGTCTCCTGCTCTTCATAACTGTGCAGGTGATTTGGTTCCCTTAAAACTCTGACATCAACACTTCACCTTGGACAGGTACAGCCACAAGCCCATGGCTCTGAGCTTGCTGTGCTTGTGCAGCTGCCCCCTGCTCCGAGGCACAGCTGGAACCAGGGCAGGGCACGTGGGAACAGGGCGCAGAGAGAGTTATGGGCGTCAAAAACTGCAAAATGCCACAGACATGGATGCAGGAACCAAGCCTTTGGTGTCAAAGAAGTGACACTTCCAACAAAACACGAGGTTGTTGCCATGTTCAGGATGCACAAACAACCGGATCCCTGCATCGGCCTCTCTGGTTGTTGTGTACCCTCTGCACAAGGTGCTTTGCATAGAATTAAGAACAGGATTTGTTTCTTCAAACTTTTGCAATTTTAACATCTGCTTGTTTTGGTAAATCTGACAGGGACTCTCTTTTGTCTCTTTTATTTTATTTTTTTTTTTAACCGAAGTTCTATGAAAAGTGTTTTTAAAAGTGCTAACTGACAAGCCTACACAGGCTGCCTCCACTCAGGGAGCACTCTGCACAGTTGTTAACTTGTTAGACAGGAGCTAGATTACAATCATAAATAAATGATTTGCTGTCTCCTTACATTCAGACATGTAGCTTTTAAAGTGTAGCTGTCATCCCTGAATCAGATTTAGTCAAATGCTGTGTAACTGCAAAATTATCCTATCCTTACCTTTTTTTATTCTCCATATAATGGACAGTTAAATTGGATTTTCAAATTTGAAGTGCATATGTTTTTCAAATCCCCACAGGGTTGCCATTTTTTCATTTCTAAAGCAACTCACTAATGTTTATCATTACCACACAGAAATATTACAATTCTTAAGGGGCACCTTATAAAATAAGTACAGGAGAAATATGCTTTATCGTCTCAAAATGAAACCAATTTCTCAGCTGATTTGCAATTTATTTACATGTTAGCATTTGATTTTCTGCTGATTTATAGCCCCACATGCCAGTGTCTTTGCTGCTTTCTAAATAAACACCATCAGGCTGGGGAAGCCAATACTGAATTACAGAGCTTTGTTCCAGCTCCTCTCTATTAATGAGTTAAATCTTTTACCAATAGTGCCTGGTCTCCCCGAGCACTGAGTGCAAGGAGAAGTCATGCATGGTATTTTATAAGGCTGGAGTTGTGGTATGCTATAAATAATCAGGAGGTGTGGAGAATCCAAGGGGAAAATAGAGATCTCAGGAAAAGCACAAGTGAAAAATGTGGTCTCGCAATTATTCTTTTTTTCTAAGCTATAAATTTGGAGATGCAGCCACAGCTCGTGGAAACCAGTGCTGGGGACATTTTATTTTACTCAGCCATTTAGGACTTTCCTTCCATGGCAGCTTTCCAGGATACCTGCTGCACACCTGGGCTCCTGCATCCAGCGTGTTCCCACCGCATCCATGAGGCACACAGGTAACGCCAGCCCGTGCTGAGGATTGTTTCCGAGTAAGTTTTTTAATGGCAGGTAAATTATTCATTGGCATGTAAAATAATACTCTCAGCCTTAACTAACGTGGTAGTAAAAAATAACCCCTGGCAAAGACCTCACCCTTCCAAGGTTTGGTTCATCAATAAACAATCGGAAGGGCCCAGTGCAGCGAGGGGCGATTCGGAGGGAGGGGGCTGAGATTTGAATGTGCATCAGTCTGGGGGAAATGCACCTTTTCCACTCTGTAAGCTGCATGTGCAAATTCTATGGATAATTAATGCAACAGTTCCTTCAGCAGCATCAAAAGACCCACTGTTTAATTCAACATCCTACACGCGCAGTGTGACAGCAGAGAGGAGCGTTATCCCTGGCAGTGAGTGACAGAGGACATCAAGTGTTCCTCTGGAATGCTCTTGCATCTTGCCCGAGTGGCACCTAAGGTGTGGCTGAGCTGCATTAATGATGGGAAGTGCTGCCAGCCCGTGCCAGGCATGCTGCCGTCGAAAATGCCAGCCTGTCTGGGCACGGCGCCGCAGCCCCCCCATCCCTGCAGCTGAAGGACTCACTCCACTGATGCTGCTGTGGTCACCAGGACATCTTGGAGGAGCTGGGAAGGGATCCGGCCACTGCTGACACCTGCAGAGAGGTCATGGAGCTGACATTCAAAAGCCAGACACCAGCACCAGCCTGGGCTCAGTGCTGCTGAACTGGGGCCACCTGAGCAGCCCTTCTGGTACCTTTCTCCTGCCAGGACCACGCGCCCCACAGGTTTTCCAGCCTGGTGACTCACTGGCCCTGTCTCAGGCACTGGAGCTCAAGTGTAAAAAAGGCAGAGCAGGTCACAGCTCAGTTTCTTTGGCGAAGTCACAGTGGCTTTGACACGGTTTTGGATCACCTGCTCCGGTGCTGCCGTGGAAGGAGCTGGTGACGGATGCTCCCCTGCCCTTGAGCTCACCCAGCCTCTGCTGGGGAGCGTGATTTGGCAAACTCCAAATCCTGCATCTCAGCAGTTCATTCCAAAGCGTCAGGAAGGGCCTGGCCAAGGAGGAGCCGGGTCTGTGATCTTGCCCCATCCCTCCCCTGGGGGCACTGGGTCCTCCCCCATGCAGGGAACCGGCTGTGGCAGCCACAGCAAGGCAGCAGCGAGGCTGCTTTGTGCCTGTGCACATTTGTGCTTGCTTAATGGTGGGGGTTTGTTTTTTCCTGTTGACATTGATCATAATTGTTACCCCATCGATTGACACACAGACTGCTCGGCGGAATAACAAGGAAATGCTCCGTGCCAAATTATTCACTCTCCACTGGCTAAATCGCGCATCCTCCTGCAATCAAACCACAACCGCAGCCGCAGCTGGAAAACAAAGGTCCTGCAATTCCGAGCGGAGATGTGGAGAGCTGGGCAAGGAGTGGTGGAACATCAGGCTCCCGGTGCTCCCACCGCCTGTCAGTGACGGGCGTGTGACAGCAGTAATGACACTGCCAGCAGCGCCGGCCCTGCCGTCTGTGCAGCTCCAGCCACAGGGAGATACAGGAGGGAAAACGGATGGCATCGACTGGAGTGGGCTGAGAATCCAAATCCAACGGAGAGCAAGGCAGAAAACTCTTACCATTAGAATTGTGGATTTTGGAGCCTAGGGTCTGTCCTGTAACCATGCATTAAAAATAACCCATCCGAATTTGGGTTGGTTTAAGGTCACATGGCTCCATGGAGGTCAGGCGCCAACAGAGCACTGCACCTCTTGCCTTGTCGGGGAGCACTGGGATGGGATGGGCTGTGGCTTGGAGCCAAGCTCCATGCCAGCAGCGAGTGGCTTCCCTAACCCTGTCCCAGGAGCGTGGAAGGTGTCACCTGGGGATGAGCAGGCACTAGAGAAGCATCAGCAAAAGTACACTCCTCCTCCAGCAGGAAAGTTTCCTTTGCTGAAAATCGCAGCTCTCCCATTTAATTCTCATGAATATTCATCCGTGCGGGGATCTCATTCAGAGGGAGACCGAGAAGAACTGGTGGGTGCTTATGCAAAAACACAAACACTTGACACCAGAGATGCTTGTTTAGCTGATGTGAAATCTCTCCAGTTTTCTTTTCCCAGTACATACACGGGCTTGGTGGGATGAAATACATTATCCAGAGAATCATTCATCAAAGGCCTGGAACGACGCAGAGCGCATGTGATGGATAAGGAAAATGGCCACCTCGCCAGTGGCTTAAGGACAGCCAGAAAGATGTCTGATGAGCAAAAACCTTCCCATGGATTTGTGCTGGAAGCAGGGTTCAATAGGGGACTGTATATAGCACCGAGTGCCAATCAAACAGAGTCATCTCTGCAAATCTGTGGCACCATCTCAGAGGGAGCTGTGGCACAGCAGGGGCTGGGCTGCGCAGGATTAGTCAGGAGCTAGAAAGGGATTAGGAAAACCTGATATGAAAATGCTTCACTTTGTGTGCATTTTTGTAGTGTGAGACTATATAGGGAGAGCTGTTATCCCACGGGCTGCCAGGCAGGAGCAGGGAAAAACAATGAAATGTATTTTGGGGAAAAAAGAGGAACGAGGAATGAGACATCCTCCCAGTGGGGGAAGAACGTTGCTGAAGGACCTCTCCTGACTTTTGGGGAGCTGGACAGGCTCCATTTGCAGGAATTCCAGATAAGCCTTCCCAGGCTTTCCTTGTTTTCTTTTCCGTTGTTTTGAGTTAAAGCCATTGTCAGAGGCAGCCCCTCGCTCCCTCTCGCAGCACCCTGACCCCGCACCCCTAGCCAGGAGTTCCTGGATGGAGTTCATGTCCATCCCGCTCCCTGCAGGACCTGCTGCTGCCGGCGGGCTCTCCAGAGTTTCCTTTTAAGAAATCAGGGCAGAGAACAGGGGAAGTGGGTCCTCAGTGGCGTGAGTGTTGCAGAGCTCCGAAATAACCCGGGCTAACTAATGGCTTTGCTAAACACTGCAGTGGCTGGTGATGATCTCCATGGCCATTCCCTGTGTGAGAGGGTTGAAATCTGCTGGCGAATCCCGACATTTTTGGAGCCATTGTGGGCCACATGCTCCGAGGAGCGCTCGCTTCCCTGTTCCGCTCGACTGCAGCTTCACCGTGATGTAGCAGATTGTTTGGAGGGATCCATGTCAGGATATTTTAGGGAAGTCAGCGCTAGCACTGCTGTGAATACAGCATCTCTGTGCGTCGTACAAATCCCTTCCCTGCTCGGAACGAGCCTGGCAGCGCGGAGCTCTCTGAGGGCTGCTGCAGGTGAAGACGGAGGGGCTGTCATGGAGGCAGGTGGACCCGCACAGCTCTGCGGGGATGGAGCCTGACTGTGCAGCAGCGCTCACTGTAATCCTAACGAGAGCCCGAGGGGTCCCAGCAGGAGCCGGCCCCCGCAGGATGTGTGGCACCCTTCCCCGGCACCGTGGGCAGAGCGCTGCTGACAGCGGGCACTCGCACCCGTGGGCACCGGCGCCGCGGCTGCGTCCTCCTGAGCAGCTTTGGAGGCTGTTTGGAGATTGCAGCAGAATGACTTCGTTCTCATCAGCCCACAAACTGCTTAATTAGTTAAAAATTTACTCCAGATTAACTTGATTTGAGCTCTCCAGTCTGCGGTTTCGGCTGCCTCCCGGTGCCCCCAGCCCCTCTGGAGAGGGGAAGGGGCTGGGATGGGGGAGCAGCGCCAGGAACACCACCCCGGCCACAGGAATCCCCTGCTCTCACGCTCTGCATTGGAGCTGCAGAGTCTTTCAGCAAAGCCAATTTCAGTCAACCTGGTTTCTCTAAAATACATCGACTTCAGTAGTGTTTTGTACAAAGGGAGGGGGAAAAAAATCCTAAATATTTTCCTTGGGATAAACTCCCGTGTTAGAGCCACGTCCCTTTCATGCTGTTGCACATGGGCTGATATTTAAGGCAGGGACTTATTGTATAACCCAGTGCCTGTGGGATTAAAAAAAAATAAAAAAACCCCACAGTCTCCATGGAAATGGAGGCCATATCTTTTGAAAACTGTATCAGAGCTCTCTATCCTCTCCCCTTTATCATTGTATTTTAACCTACCAGCTGCATATTTAAGAGCAGAGCTTGCAAGATGATCTTACCCTTTTTTATTATTTTCCCTTATGTGTTAAGGGAGGGAATACTGACAGGGACAAGTGACAGCTCGCTAATTATTCCCTTACTGCCACTGCTGTTCTTGTTTTGGACGTGTTGCTCATTTTCCTCTGCTCTTCGCACTGAATAATGCATGGGTCCCTATCAGTATTCATGCGGTACCTTCGGGAACTGCCAGCCTAACTAGCTGATAACTGATTCAGTTTGTAACCGGTGCCTTTGGGAGTTGCAAGGAAAAGTAGCCAAGAACAAATTTAACACTTCTTTCTCATTGCCTCAGAACATCAAGGAGAGGTACAGGAGGGCTGCGCACGAAATCCATTCGTTGCCTGGAGCTGTTGGAGGTGCAGAACTGCAGCTCGCGCGTTTAACCCAGCGCCCGCGGCCGCGGGGTCAGCGCGATCCAGATGGGAGCGCCGGGAGGGAGCGGGCCGGGCCGCCGCCATCCCAAAGCAGTTGTTTTCAGCAGATGCCCTCTCTAGGCTTTGCAGGGAGGTGCCAAGAAAAGCCACCCCAGAGCCATCTGTACTTCGGAGCGGCAAATAGTGCGAGCCTGGTGCCGGGAGCGCTCCGGGCTATCGGCTGCTATCGGCGTGGCACGAGCACATCGCGGCGGGGCCCCTGCCGGGCTGAGCCGGCCCCGCCCGCACCCCCAAAGTGCAAACTGCCAGTGCCGGGACACCAGGCTGACCCCGAGCAACACGGAGCCTGGTCCCTTACAGCAAGGTCTGTCCTGCTCCAAAGCAGCTTCAAGAGCCCCCTCCCATCTCAGGGAGCACACAAAGCGAAGGAGGATGGGTAGAAGGCATATCCGCTCTTGCTCTGTTAAATATGACTGTGAGAGGGAAGAAGGGGAGAAAGTGTGGCATTAGTGTTCGTTAGAGGTGCCTGGTTATGCTGGTGCTGCAGGAAACACATTTCCTGCCCCACAAGTGGGGAGGGATGGGCTCGCTCACCGTACGGAGCTGCTCCGCGGGAAGAGCGCTGCTCCCTCCACAGAAGGATGAAAAACTGCTCTGAGCAGTTGGCTGAATATTCTTACTCGAGCTTTTCATCTGACATGTGTCAGATGGTGTGACCTTAACCACCCATAATGGCATGACCTTAACCGCTATCTTCACAGCTTTGCTCCTCTCCAAGTGCAGACATATATATTTAAAATACTGCTGTGGAGGAAGAGATGCGTTGGGTTTGGGGTTGCGTCAAAGTTGTCAGACGTGTCTTCTGCAGGAGCTGAGAGCAGATGGGGAGATGACCTTGTAGGCGACCATCATGCATCATGCGAGGGACAGAGGTTCAAGCAGGAAAATTTTAAAGGTCTTTCTTGGAGCTTGCACTAGGAACTATTTCTGTGGTTCAAACACGATGAACTTTGTTGAGGAAGTTTAGAAGCTCCTCTCTCAAATAAAGATGATCCAGACAAGCGCTAGGCAGGAGGTGAGGTTTGGGCACGAGGGACTAAGCTCTTGAAACACAGGCAGGCTTGGGAGCAAATTCATCAAGACCCAGCAGAAGAGCCACATCTGGGCTGTGCTCAGACAGGACTGGGGTGTGGGGGTTCCTCGCTGACCCCTGAGTGCCATCAGCCCCTTTGGACATGGAGAACAGGCTGGAGGGATGTGGTGACCCAGCTCAGGGAGCTCTTGGCTCAAACAAAGCTGCTGTGTGTTTAATTGGTTCCTCTCCACTGTTCCCATTTCAGGCTTTTCTGCACTTCCTCCACTTCCCTGCTCCCAGTGCCTGTTGACCAAGTGGCCACAGCAGAAAATCCTGGGTGATCTGTCCCATCAGCCCTTAAAGAAACACACAGGCGAGGCGGTCACTGACAGCCAACCACTGAGGAGGGGACCAACCTCTCTCTCCTTCTGGGTTGTGCAAAACTTGGCTGCAGTTTGTATTTAGAACTGCTAAAACCCATGGCTAATTGGGTAAAATTAGTGACATCTTTTAAAAGGTAAAGAAGCAAGTTAAATAATGCTGATCTCTTCATCACGCTGGCTATAATTACAGACAAAAAAAAAAAAATAGGATGTCAAAGAGAAATTGAACTGCAGAATTGAAAATCCCTCAGCAATGACTGCACTCAGATTCCTTGCCCCCAGCCTGCTGGAGAGGTTTGGCTCCGGTGGCAGTGGGCACATTGTGGGCTTGGCAGCGTCATTCCTGCGCCTGTTCCAGGGAACAATTCTGCCCAGCCATAGTAAGCCTTGGAAAGGCATTCACCAGTGTCTGTGGTGCCCCTGGGGAGCCCCTTGGAAGACAAGGAAAAAAGCCTCAAGATACTGTATGTCAGTCTATCTCTCACTATAATTACCTTTATTGATTGGGGACTCATTTACATTTCCATATCTCCGAGTTTCCTGTTAGTGTGCCTGTTTAGATGTGTTCATGGATCAGATTTCAAGAGGTTTCATCCCAGGGAAAAAAAAAGCCTTGTTATGTATGAACTCCATGCAAATTTCAAAGGAGAGGTGGTGAGGCTTTATGGCAAGAAATAACACAAGAAACTGTCAGATGAGTGGAAGGAGAGAAGAGGGAGCGGCCACGGCAGCAGAGCCATTTGTCACAGCGTCCCCAGCACACAGAATGCTCTGCACAGAATTCCTCCTTTTAGTGGAGCCCAATATTTTCTCAAAATAAAGAGCAGGAAAACATGAGGAACACAAAACCACCAAACCAGAAATTCTTTTCTCCTACAGGTTTGTGACGTGTCCCGAGGGGAGAGCTGCTCTTGTAGACAGGTGCAGAAATACCTGCTTAGCTCGGGCTCGGAACTGGCTGGGAATGGCTGCTCTGGCCCGAACACTCTCCCTTCTGCTGACAGAAATCCCACTCGTGTTCTCTCTGGCCAGCCCTGCCGTGCCACCCCACGTGTCCTCGCTGCTGGCAGAGCTCACCCAGCTGTGGTGCCCCTTCACCCCAGTGCCACGAGGACCCCTGAGCCACCTCCCAAGGGAAAGCAGCGTTTGCCTCTTGGCTGGCGGGTGCTGGGTGTGGGGAAGAGAAAGTCTGCAAGTGGCAAAAATACCTTTTGATGACAAGAGGGGAGCAGTGAGAGTGCCTGGAGGGAGGTTTCAGGATGGCAGTAAGTAGCTGTGATCCCCAGAGGAATTTAAATTGCCTTGCACTGCTTCTCACCCGAGTGAGAGGGAGAAGTGGGAGAGGGTCTTCTGCATCTCCCCTGCATCACACAGGCCCCCAGTCACAGCACATCTGGGACCAGATGTGGACACGTGCACAGCACTGCTTCCCTGACTGGGGGCATCCCAGTTAGCAGGGCTCGGACCAGTCGATGTCCTGACCCAGTGGTCACGGCTGCAGGGCTCTCTAAAAACAGCCCTCACCTCCCTCTGCAGCCCCTTGCAGGCTGCCTCCTCTGTCTCACCCAGACTAGACACAGAATCTGCTCCAAAATGGATGTTTTTCACATTAAAGGGCTGCACAAACATTTTATTTCCCATTTGTGGCCCTTTTGCAAACAGCAGAGAATCCACTCTTTCCTCCAGAAGATTTGTGTCTGAGGGAGCTCCCAGGCTGACATAAAGCTGCCCATACTTTCAAGAGGCCTCTCTGGTAAGCTCTTATTTCTTGGAATCCTTCCCAAAATGAGGCAGTATCACTTATGGGAAGCAGCGAACAGGAGTGATGTGAAGCCCTGAGAAACCCTTCCCGTTTCAGCAAAGGCACAAGTGTCACGTCTCTGCAGAAATATCAATTATATTTCCTGTACAGCTAATGAGATAGCAGTTGGCAAACATCACAGGTAAACAGTCAGACATAGCCTAGCACATAATTTGGGCTTTTGGAATCACATTTTCCTGCTGCTGAGGTGTCCCTGAGCACTGCACCCAGGTAAAGGCTGGAGTAACCGATGGAGCGCAGTGAAACCACAATGAAACGTCACAGACCTGGGGAAGGGTCATGTGAGGAGCAGCTGAGGGAGCAGGAGGTCCTCAACCTGGAGAAAAGGAGGCTCAGTGGGGACCTTCTGGCTCTGCACAACTCCCTGACAGGAGGGGGCAGCCAGGTGGGGTTGGAAGAAGCATCATGACAAGAGGAAATGGCCTCGAGTAGCTCCTTACCCTAAAGGGCTGTCCAGCCCTGGCACAGCTGCCCCGGGCAGCATGGGGTCACCATCCCTGGCAGCATTTAAGAGACATGTGGATGTGGCACTTGGGGGAACTGGGTCAGTGGTGGCTTTGGCAGCACTGGGCGAATGTTTGGACTTTATGATCTTAGATGTCTTTTCCAACCCAAATGATTCCATGATTCTGTAAGAGACCATATCTGATTCAGCATTATTATTAATCCCATATGTAGCTTACGAAGGGAGGAAAGGCAGTAATTAAGTGCAGTCATAAGTTAAAAGAATTGACCGTGTGTTTCTTGCTTGCCTGATCTCTGGCAGCGCCTTGTGTTTACTCAGTCATCTGCTGCTGGTTCTGTAACCCTGTGTGCTCCCCTCATCCCAGCCATGGGCACACTCAGGAAAATGCCCTTCAGCTCCCAAAGTTCTTCTCAAAAAAGGGAAGAAACCAACTCAAGAGTAGGAAAAAGGTAAGAAAATTCAGAAGAGCAAAAGGAATTGGCAAAAAAACCACCCCAAACCCAAAGCAAGCAAAAAACCCCAAACCTTAAACCCTGAAGGGCAGCAAGATACAAAGACATAGAGGGCAAATACCTTCAGGAAGATGATGACACTGGCAATGACACAGACTGTCATGGTCCAGCCCTGGGCAGGGTGTGACAGGCAGTCCTCAAGAGCCCCCAGGATCCCAAGAAGAGCCCCCAGGATCCCAAGAAGAGCCCCTCAGCCTGGCTCAGCACGTAGCTACAGGGCTCACAGCTGGCTTTTAAAGGTTGTGGCGGGCTTGTTCCTGCCATCCTGCTCCTCACAGGTGGGAACCTGGGGCAGGTGAAGCAGAGCTCAGGGTGAGGGTCTCAGCCCTGTGGAAAACTGGGTTTGGGTAAATTTTTTGTGGGTTGGACTTGTAGTAGGGGTGTGGCTTCTGGGAAAGGAATAAATGTGATTTTAGTCCTTTTCTGAAACAAAAATAGACATTCGTGCATTCTGGGAGATGTTGGTGGGGATGTGGTGAGAGAGTGAAGTCTCTGCTCCTTGGGAGCTCCTCTGCAGCTGCACTCTGAGACCACTGGGAAAGGTCCTTCTAGGCTGAGAGTAAGGCCACCCTTTTGGGAAAGAACAGCAGTTATTAGAGAGGTACTGGGAAGTTGTGAGCCATGAGGAGAACAAGGACCTCGGTCTGATTCTTCTGCAGCCAGTTCTCAGGAGTTCCTAGATTTGGCTTCAGGTCTCTGAAATAAGGATGAGTTATGAGCTCTCTCTGAGTTGTTCCTCTCCCTCAGGCACTGGAGGGATTTGGGTTTGTCCTTGCCTCCGGGCACTTCTCACTGTCTCTGTCACACCGTGGTCCCTTCGGATGCTCTTCAGTCCCTCCTGACACTCTCTGGTGGCTCTGTCACACCATGGTCCCTTCAGCCACTCTCTGGTCCCTCCAGGTGCTCTCTGGTGGCTCTGTGGCACCTCCAGCCCCTCTCCGGTGGCACTGTCACACTGCGGTCCCTCCGGTGGCTCTGCTTTCCCACCCGGCCGTCCTGCCCCGCTGGTTGTGGCTGCTCCTCCATCCCGAGGATCAGTTTTCAGCCAGCCCTGCGCTTTGCCCTCAGTCAGACTATTTAGTCTGGTTTTGGTGACCCTGTCTGACTGCTCGGGAAGGAGCTCTCAGGTTTCTCTTTTCTCTGCAATCACTACACTTTTTTTTTAAACAAATACCTTTTCGCCTCAGTCTCTCAGACAGGCTTAAGGTGGTCCCATTCCCCTTCCTCGTGTGAGGAGACACGCTGGGAGTAGCCCTGGGATTTGCATTCCTTTGCTCTTGTGCTGTGGGAGTGCAGGGTTACCTTCCCTTATAAATTGCTGTAGAGTGGCCATTCAGGGCTAATATTTACAAAAATGCCCCTAAAAACCCAGGAATACCCCTGCTTAATATCCGGGCAGCGCTTATCTCTGAGCACGAAAGCAAAGACACTGCTCGAGTTTTCTTTGGAGAAGTGATGATATAATTTTTGATTCGACTAACACGTGCTGAAAAAGCCCCTTGTGCTTTAAATGTGAATCCTAAAAGCTTTAAAAATTACCACGAGCTCTTTCCTTTGTGCTGCTCACACTGTCCGTGGCCAGGCAGGAGCTCGTTGTGAGCCGGGGGCTGAGTCAGCAGGATGGGCTCCGTGTGGGATGGAAGGATGGATGGAGGGATGGACGGAGGCATGGATGGATGGATGGATGGATGGATGGATGTTGCTTTAATTGCTAAACTCCATTTGAAGGAGCTGATCACTCATCAAGGGCTTTGCATGTTGCTCCTGCAGCATCTACAACCCAACAGTTGCCCAAGGCACAGGGCGGCTCTTTACAAAAACAGGGCTCTGGAATGGCTTGAAAGCATAAAATCTCTAACTAAAAACAAGCAAAGAATGGATTTTAAAAATGAAATGTAAGGGCCTGATGCCACATCATATACAATTCCTGGAGCTTCACACTCTGAGCAGGGAAAGTGCTGATGGTGCCGGGGTTGGGGAGGCCTTTGCATCGATCGGGGAGGAAAAGTGAGGCAGTGCCTGGTGCTGGGAGAGCGGGATCCATCCCGATTTATTGGGCTGCCACGAAGCACAGAACGCTGGATGTGGATCGTTCAGCTGCTGCGTGCTAATGAAGGCTGCATTAATTAGCCACTGTGGATTGATTTTCATGATTTGTCTGTCTGGGCCTCTCAAATGGGTCTGAAGGAACTTGGTGCTTGACCTTCACTGCGTCAATGAGAGCAGGGAGATGCCTCATTCCCCTGGCTTTGGGGGGGGAAAAAACACTTCTGGGACTTTTCCTAACCCCAGAGACCTTCCTGGGGGCAGCCCTGGCCCTGGGGGGATCTTCCTGCCACAGGGATGAGGCTGGGGCTGTTTTTATTGCAATGGCTCTTGCTGCAGAGAAGGGAAGAGGGAGAGATTTCCCAACTCGGAAGGACAAAGCTCTGGGGTGTGAGCCAGGTGCTCATCCCAGACCCCAAGTACCCATTGCAGGCCCTGGGTGCACATCCCAGCTCCTGGGTGCTCATCCCAGACCCCGGCAGTTTCGGGGGACATTAGTGGGAGAAATACCAGCAAATTGATTCTAAAAGGTGTTCAGAGGGGTCTCTGCACCCCCTTCACTGCGCCGCCCAGAAGCTTTTCAAGTGGAACAGCCTGCAGCTATTACAATAAACACCTCAGCCGCAACCTGGCTCTCATTTGCATATTAGCAGCCTTAATTTTGATGAAATATGCAAATGTATGCAAAATGAAATTCATCTCATAATGACACAAGGCGATTAAACAATTTTTATGCTTAAATATTCTGTTTAATGAAATCAAACAGACCCATGCGTGTGACAAATTTGCCTCAGCATGGAGAAATTAGTGGATATCAAAAAACTACCCCAGAATCCCAAACATGGGCCGCAGTGCGCTGGGCATTGAAATCACCTCTTCAGTGGGAAAACAATGGGGGTTCCTGATAACCAAAGGAACTGGAAATCACATTACGGAGAAACACTAAAATAAGTTAGTGGCAAGGCACTTTGTTTCCTACTCTCCAAAGAAATCCGGTTCTCCGTCCATCTTTTATTTATGTTCCAGATGTTAAATGGAGAGGACACACTTGCCGGTTCTTTGTGGATATTTTTGTGTTTTAAATTAAAAGTTGATCATGTAGCAGCTGCAATCAGTGTCCAGGGTGGGTCTGGCGCTGCTGGATGGGTGATGTGCTGTGGGGCTGGGCATGGCACGGGGGTACAGGGTGCCCTGGCTGTGTTGGGGGGTGCCAGAGCCCCTCCAGGGACCTGCTGTGGATCCCCTTGGGTCCCTCGTGGCAGATCTGGGGCAGTCCAGAGCATGGGCAGGCTCTGTAGGACTCAGCATCAAACTGCTTGAGATCTGCCTCAGCCCCATGGACTGAAACGACAGCAGGGTTAGAAATGATCTTTGCTTTCCATCCGTCATTGCAGGCTCATCCCTGATTTTCTGTCTGAAATCTTTTTTACCTCTCCCACCCAGATCCTCCTGCTTCCTCCCTCTCACTCCCTCATGTCTTGGCTGTTCCAGCTGTGCTCTCTCTCAGCCATGTTTGGTTATATCCTGCATTGCCCTAATTCTCCCAAGTTCCATGTCTTTTGCTGTTGGGGGTATGTGCAGCTCATCCCAACACAGCCCAGCTGAGTCTCACCTGTAAATTTTATCCACAGTGTGTTTATTGTCCCTTTCAGGGTATGAATGTAGCCTATGAGCCCCATGGGCCCAGGTGCCTTCCAGTGCCACACCCCCCCATTCCCCCACGGCGCTTATCCCGCTGCTCCAGCTCGGCTCCAGCTCCCAAAACTCCGGCTCTGGAGCTGTCACACACCCACCCGAGGCTCTGTGCATCTGGAATTGCCATTGTGCCTCCTGATTCACAGCGGGGCTTTAACTACTGCTCTCTCCTTCTGGCCTTCCCCTCCCCTCGGCAGCGTGTCCCCGACTTCCCCTCCTCTCCTTCTGGGCTGTCATGGTGTAATTGATGATTTTAGGGAGTAGTTGACTCAGGCTGCCTGGTTTTGCTCTGTGAGTTCATTCCTGAGGCCGGTGCCTTGCTGTCGGATCGTGGGGCCGGAGCTGGGCGCATCCAGCCGGGCTGGGTCAGCTCCGGCTCCGCTGGTGCCATGGAAATGCACGGATTCACGGCTGGTCCCGATGGACCAAGGGCATCCCAGGGAGCACACTGTGCCGTGCCACGCTGTGCCATGCTGTGCCACACTGCCATGCCGAGCTGTGCTGCTCAGAGCCACCTCCCCACCAGCCAACAGCTGGGAGCTGCACAAGCATCTGTGGCCCCTTCCATCCCCGCAGGGAGACCCTGACCCCCTGCAGCCCCAGCAAAGGGCTGGGCGGCCTCAGCGCCTCTGCCCCCTCCCTGCTGCCCTGGCCGAGGCTCCCTTTGCCTGCGCCAAAACTGACAGAGGCTGGAGCCCGGAGCTGCAGAGTGGGAGCCCTGCCAGGCCTCATAGCACAGCCGTGATGTAAGAGCAGAGAGTCAGCAAAACCCCCTCCACGAGCAGAGTTAACCCTCACGGCGGGGACGTGGCGGGGTGTGGTGGGACACTCTCCTGAATGCTGTCCAGCCCCTCATCCCAGGGCACCCACCCTCTTCTGGCACCCCTGGGCCCTGCTGTCCACCTTTTCCACACCAAGTGCCAGTGCCTGCTCCATTCCCAGGTGGTGGGGGCAGCTCTGTGCCAGTTGTGTCGGGTGGGCATCCCTGGGCCTCCTGCTGTACCTGTGTCCTCCAGTCCTGGCATCCCTCAGTGGGTGCCACTGTCCCAGCTCACACTCTGCCTGTCCTCTGCATTTAAATAATTCCTGAGGCAACAGGTGATGGGCTGAGAAGTTCTTAAATTATCTGGGCAAGTTTATGAACTTTCATGGCATGGAATGGATGTGACATTTCCTTTTCATAATAAATGTTCATCAGAAATGACTTGATCCAAACAACCTTGTGCTACAAAGCCACTGGGCCATGAAAAACCTTTGACAAAACAATCTCCTTTAAATGTGGCTTTGCTGGAATTAGGGCTGATGATGATTGGATGTCTCAGTATTCTGACCTTGTTACATTCCCATTATTTTGACAATTCACCGAATATTCGTAATATTTCACTCTGGATGAGTATTCTCACACAGTGAGGTACCTGCAAGTGCTGGATTCATTTTTCTGTGTGGATTTGGCTTGATCAGGAAGAGATGATGAGCTGTGTGCTTCCCCTGCTGCTCTTTCTAAACAGGCCATTCTGGGCTCACGAGAAAGGATGCAGGAAGATGTTCTTCATCCAGACACCATTCAGTGGAAATGCACCTCATTTTTTAATGGCTGAGGCTTGTACCGTGCTGAGCTGTGCTGGTGCTGGAGCTGCAGCAGCTCTGTTCCAGCACCCAGGAACTGCCCTTGCGGGTGTCTGGGGAGCACTGGGAGCACTGGGAAACACTGGGAGCAATCCTTGCCCTGTCTGCCTGTGCTTCCTCCACTGAGGAGTTTTCTTCAGGGACCAGACAAGCAATGCCTAAATAAATAGTCCAAGTGGATGCAATTCCAAGCTCATATCATGTTACAGTAATCAGAGGATAAAATTGTTTTTCTCTGTGACCTTGTTACAACCATTTGCGAAGTCTGTGGAGAAAACTGCATGTCTAAATCAATCCTCCCTGTGGAGAGTGTCACTGCTCCTCTTGGAAGGCAATTAAAAAGGAGCTTTAGCTGGAGAAGGGGCTGAGGGAGCCTGTGGTGCTGAGGGGACTCTCAGAGAAGTTGGTCCAGGACCTGCACTGGGGGAGATCCCATCCTGGAGGGAGCTGGACATGCCAGTGGGAATCACGTGGATGGGTGGGGCCACAATATCGCCGTTAATTGATTTGCTTTTGATAGTGTGAGCTTGAGTTTATTGTAAAACTCCCGGCACAACTGGAGGGCTGCCTGCTATTATCAGTCCAAATAAATATGGGTTAACAACAAATTCGAAACATCTGCCGGGGCTGAAGCCATCAGGATGTTCCCGGTCCAGTACCTCATGTGAGTGGGGTGGTGGGAGTCCCAGCTCTGGGGAGAGTGTGCAGGGGACATCAGGCACCATCCTGCGTTGTCTAACTGGCCCTGCTGGGGCTCTGGCTCCTGTGGGATCTCCAGTGCTCCTGGGAATGCTGCTGGGTAGCACGGTCACTGCAGCCGCTGTCCCAGGACAGAGCTTGACCCAAGCAGGGCTGTTTGGGGGTCCCGTGGCCCCCTCCTGACACACAGCAGTGCTGGGGACAGTGTGGTGCCGGCTGCCAGACCCAAGTATTGGCACAGCCCTCGGTGCCCTGAGGCTGGTGACTGTCAGGGCCCTGGGATGAAGGAAACAGGATTTATACCTGGCACATCTCAGGCTTTAGAGCCATTTCTAGGGTTCTCCTGCGCAAGGGCCACTCGCACCAAAGAGCTGAAATCTGGGGGAAAAGCCTGCCAAGAGAGCAGCTGAGCACTGGGGTGCAGCTCTTGGTGCTGGCGGGTGCTCTGGAGCAACGTGGGGCTCCTCAGCACCCGGGGGTCCGAGGGACTGAGCACAGCGCCCTTGGAGATGAGATGAAGGCAGAAGGAGGGAGGGAGGGAGGGGAGAAGGGAGGGCTTTCTCACAGGAACCTTGTGGGAAAAGCAAAACCTCTTGTCGTGGTTCACTGCCTGCCCGTCTAATGCTGTCCCCGAGGGAGCCGGTCAGGCGCCATAAAACCAGGCAATTTGCCCCGGAAATAGGTGAAGAGATGGAAATGTGCTGAGGCGATGGAAATGTGCCCCCCCGCAGGGGCCGGGGTCCCGCCAGGCAGCTGCTGCTCGGGGAGGGGGTCCCGCGGTGCCTGCGGCAGGGGCTGCCCGAGGGGATCCCCCCGCCACGGGAAGGCAGGGGGATTTCAGGGCCGGGCTGCCTTGTGCCTCCTCCTTGCCCGTGGCACGGCAGGGAAGCCCCCCTGGCCGTGCTGATGCTGTGGTCCCGGGGTCCTGAGCACCCCGGTGCTTGCAGAGCATCCCCGAGGCTCCGGAGGGGTGCTCGGTGCCGTGCCCCCAGCCGGGAGCACTTGCAGTGGGCAGCACACATCCTTCCACAGTCCTGCGTGGAGGGTCCCGACCCTGGGACAGCCAGCACCCAGTATGGGAGTCTGGAATTCAGCTGGAAATCAGAGGGAAATCAGCTCAGCCCAGCATCCGACCTCAGACGTGGTTTTGGTGCCTGTTGAATATGAACAAGGCCGGGATCCATTGCATCAGCTGGTGTTGGTGCAGGGCTGAGTGGGGCCTTGGGGCTGCTGGTGCAACAAGCAGTTTTGCTGATTTTTGGATGCATGGGATGCTCGGTGCTGACTAAACAATAACTCAGTGCCGGGGAGGCAGCGCGGTCGGGGCTGTGGGTGCATGCTCGGGGCACGCTGTAAATTAAGCCCTGGAGGATGCCACGGAGACGAGAGCTGCCTTAACCTCACGCACTAGGAATTCAAGAAAGCCACCTTGGCCACCCTCATCCTTCCTCCCACAGTGCCTGAGACAGGCCAGACCCTGTCAGCTGGGATCTGCCTGGATCCTCCTAAATCAGCGCTCTGCTCTGCCTGTTCCTGAGCACAATCCTATCTCCTGGCTGTTGGACTGCGGCCAAATGCAATCACTTCTCTGAAAGACTCGCTAAATATGTTCAGCAAAAGAATTTAATTAGCCCCTTTCTATTCCACATGAAGGTTTTTAAGAAAAAAAAGGGGGAGATAAAGGAAAAGAAAGAAGATCCCTGTCTCCCCAGTCCATTTTCTCAGCTCGTGGTTGCAGTCCTGCTGCTCTGCTCAGGATTTCACCGTGTCTTGCTTGGCACAGCAAGGCCCGGAGAGCAGAGCCTGGTCCTGCCCCTGCACTGCACTCCCCTGGTGTCCCAGTGGGAAGAGCTGCGCATCCCTGCTCCTGCCGGAGGAGGCCATTTACTGGGGCTTGGAGCTGAAAGGATTGTTTGGTTGAGGTTTTTGTTTTCAGCCTGAACTCCTGTGAGGGATGAATCATAGCTGCCGAATGCAGGGGAACACAGGGACCGGCACATGTCCCTGTCAGGAGAGCTCCTCACAGATTCCGTGTATCCCTGCCATCCTGCTCCTCCCCCGTGCGAGGGGGAGGGAGACCATCCCCTGAAAGAGCTCCGGGTGGGGGCTGCAGGCAGGGAAGGCAGGGAGCTGTGGATGGAGGGGGCTGTGCCTGGAAGGTGCCTGGTGCTGTTTGTCCAACCAGCCCCTCGTGCTGGGGGGAGCCGAGGGGTGGGGGGCAGGCTGTGGCTGGAGGTGGGCTGGCTTCTCCTCCTGGCTGAGGATAGGGACTCTGGATGGGGACTCTGCAGCACCAACGCCAACATTGGGGCTTGAAGCTGGTGTCTAGACCTGGATAAACTGTTCTTGTTTCACCTGTATTGCCAAAACCTCACCTGATCCTCTCTCTGCGTCGGCAAGAGGCGACGAGAACAATTCCCTTGTGGTTGTTCCAGCTATTTTCACCTGAGTCAGGCCCAGGACTGGGGAAGCAGGACCTGTGTGAGAGCAAATCCCTGTGGATGGAGCCCAGGAACTCTGCTCAGCCTGGGGTTCAGGGCATGGCACCCTGCGATCCCACCGGGCTGGCTGAGGTGCTGCTGCCAGGTGAACCAGTCAGGAACCAATCTGTTATGAAATTTATGAAATGTTATGTAACGGCGAGGAACCAAAAGACAGACTCTCTTAAAATGATATCCTTGTTAATAATCTCCTTCATCCATCACTGCTGCTCAAGGATCCTCTCGCTTTTATGCGGAACATAAATAATTTGGGGGTGGGAGGAGGGGCTCTCTGGGCGATGGGAATTACAAACAGCTGGCTGACCACAAATTGCACCTCCTGCATCATCAGTGAGTGCACGTGAGCTCAGCATCAGCCCTGCACGCTGCATTTGTGACCAGGGTGTGGTATTTTCACTCTGATGATGCAGAATCCCTGTTTTTATGGTACCCACTCTGTGCCCACGTGGCTCTGTGTGTCATGAGGATGGCAGAGCCAGGACCCCCACACAGTGGCCCCTCATTCTCCTGTCCAGCATCGGTCAGGTCCTGGCTTCAAATCTCACCAGGCACATGGAGAGTGTCAGAGCAGGATGTCAGACTCCCCACCCGAGGGGCCTGAGCTCTAGAGAGACACTCTGCAGCAGTTTCTGAACCCCCTTTTGGTTTCCTGGGTATTTTCCCAGAATCACTCATTGCTCCTGCAGCCCTTGGCCATCCCTTCTCTTTCACGGCATCTGAGCAGCGTGGCCAAAGCTAATGCTGATGTTGGCGTTCGTGCGGAGCTAAGGGTTAAGGGGAAGGGATCAAACCACAGAACAGAGAGTGAATGCAGCTTTTCTTGTTCGTGCTGCATTGTGATATATTTAAACTTTCATTTAGCATAAATACTGTAGGTCAAACACCAGACAGATTCACCAATTATATTTTCCCCTATTAGATGAAATATGTTTCTAATTTGGCCATAGTTTTGTTTTATTAGACCTGTGGCAGTGAGGGTGACCCTGTTTCAAAATAACCTTTTCAGATCATTTAGCCCTAGTCTTTTGCAAATAGAGTTTGATAAAGCAAAAATGTGCCAGTCTATTTTTTAAGTGAGGGTTATGTGAACCCAATTCCTTCCCCAAGTCAGGCTGGGGCCCCGCTGGAGCTTGGGAGCCCTTAGGAAAGCGTTATGTTACAGTCACTCTGTGTGCACGGAGCGAGTGCCCCGGCGTGCGGAGACAGAACTCAAATTGTGTTTATTTTGCACAGCGGATTCGAGCCAGAGGATTTTTGTCTCTTTAAAATGTAATAAAATATAGTATTAGCACTTCCTGGGTTTCAGAGCTTCCCTGCGTGCTATTGGAAGGATGGCAAGGGGCGATGTGCTGACTACACCTCCAGATCTCCCTGGTTTTCTTAAAAGCAAGATCCCCAGAGCAGCAGTGTCAGGTATCTTTCGGGATCAGCTTTTGCTTTTTGTGTGTGGTGAAAACCAGAGAGATGAGTTATTTTTACTTTATGCAATTCCGTTTTTCTCCCGGCTTATCTGATCCGCTTATTGTACCAAGGGCTTTATTTCCTTCAGGCTCCAAAGGAAAGCTCCAAGCTTCCCGGAGCCCATTCAGCCCCGGCGTGATAGCATCAGCTCCAACGGCAGCGCTATCGCTGCCGTTATCCCCCTATCGCCGCCCTTATCACTCTGCTGACAAATCCTGCAGGAATTTTACGCCGTGGTCGCGTGCGCCTCTGGAAGTTTTCCTGGGCACTCGGGGTCTTCTCCCCGGCTCTGCCCTTCTGCAGAACCTGGGTGCTGTGGGTGCCTGCAAGGTACTTACTGGAGCCACTCCTCCCTTACCCTGATTTCAGCCTTATTTCCCATACTCACACCAGTTAAGGCCCTGGTTCATCAGCCTCTGGCAAGGGAGCAGCCCAAGGAATAAACCCCCAGGTAAGGATTGTCTGAGTGCTCCTGCTGCACTGCCAGCCCTTCCAGCAGCCCCCGGATTCTTTGGAGAGATCCCTGCGGGAATGGGGACCCTCACAGACACTGCCTTGTGGGGCCATGGGGCTCCCACTGCTCTGCTTCCCCTCAGCTTCTCCTGCCACTCCCTTGGCTTAGGGTGTGTGGGGACCCCTGGAAGAGTCAGAAGGCACAGCCAAGGAGAAGAATAACGCACAGCCAAGGAGAAGAATAACACACAGCCCCACATGTGGCCCCGTTCTGCCCTCCCGCTGTCACTGGGCTCCTGCAGCCCCGGTGCTCCCTGTGCCAACGCCACCAAGGAGCTTCCCGTGGCCAAGCAGCAGGAATGACGTCACCACCAGTGCTTTCATCATCCTGAATCGACATCATTCAAAGCAACAATCGGAGTGAAGTTTTGCATTTGGAGATTAAAACCAGCTGGAAAGCAGCGTGCATCCCATGCAGAAAATGGTTGTTAAAGTGGTGCTCTGAATCGAGAAAGTCACGCCTCAAAGTCTGCTGAAATTTGATATTCTTAGCAAATGTTATTGTTACTTGTTAAATATTTGGTGAAATGCAAAGATCAACACCAAAGAAAACTATCAGCAGTAGCAAAACAAAGTCCACGTTAAAATGTCCTTGAAATCAATCTATCCCTGCGAAATGTCCTCAGCTCCCTGAAACCGCCAATTCCAATGGAAATGCTCCATCAGAAAATTTCCTACAATGCTGCTCAAAGCCTGGAGCCCCAGCATCGAACCATTTCAGACACCGTTCAAAGCTATTTTTGTTAAGTCTTTAAAACCCTTTAAGACTTTATTGAGAGAAAATCCCTCTCCGTGGTGTCACTGAATTTAACGGTCTCATCTCCGGGCTGGGGAGGGGATGCTCCCGTCTCCCCCTCTCTGTCAGGATGAGGTTTCCCCCCATTGCTCCCCAGGCTGCCTCTGTCCTGCTTCCTCCCCAGGAACCCTCACTGCCTCCCCGCCACAGGGAGATGGTTTTGCTCAGTCTGTGTCTGCGAGCGGGGTTTGCTCCCCAGCAGAGCCAACAGCACCAAGCAGTTCCTCCCATCACCCTGAGACTTCCACTTGCTCCGGAGGCTGCTGCCAGTGCCAGAGACCTCTGAGACCCGGGTCAAGCTCTTGCACCACAGGGAGAAGGTGGAACTTGATCTTAAGCAAAACAGAAACGTCGCCAAGGGTTTCAGCTGAAAGCCGAAGCTGGAAGGAGCGAAGTTTCCAACCCCTCAGCCCTTCTGGACAAGCCAGAAGGGGCCTGGGGCACATGGGGGCTGCCCATCACACCCAGCACGGGCTGGGAGGAGCAGCTGGACATCCCCTGGGAAAGGGAAATATGGCAACACCTTCAGCAATGTCCTGTGTGGTTGTTTGTTGCTGTTCTCTTTTCTCCTGTTTTTTCCCCCGCATATTTTCCCCCAGGTGCTTGATCTTGTGGTACTAAAGGAAGATCTTGGGTCACAGAACTTGCAAGCCAGTGGAGAGAGTGAATTTATTTCTAGGTAGAAGCCAAATTTGGGAATATTGGCCACAGCAGGTCACACCCTAGTCCTGTGCAATGCACATGCTGAAAATTAACCATGGGCTTGAATTCTGCCCCTGAAAGGACGTGTGTCTGAACTGAGCGTGCAGAAAACAGCAGCACACGGCACAGGGGAGCAAAGCAGGTCACTGAAATGCTTGTCAGCTTTTCAACGTTGTTCATAGACATTTTGGCATCCCAAAAAACTGTCAGGGGATCAAATGTTCCCAAATGCTGAAATCTCTAAGTAAGGAGAAGGCACACGTGCTTTTGAAAGGGTCCCGTGTTCTGAGCACGGCAGGCAGCAGCAGCCATAAATTGTATTTACAGCCTTGCTGAAGCGTGTCCTGTTTACACCGTCTGATCACTGTCCTGGGGACTGACCGAACCTATCAGGGACCAAAAAACCCGTAATTCCTTTTATTTGGAATAATGGGGAGGAGCAGGATGATGTTCTCACAGCAATCTCAGATTCCTCAGAGCTGCGCGTCTGCTGCTGCTTCAGACTCTCCAGCAAGGGCAGGTCCTTCAGGCAGCTTTTCCATGACAATCCATCCTGCTAAAGTTATACTTCACTTATGAGGTGGGATATTTATCTTTCCCAAATAACATCCCTGAATGTGCGGGTGTCCCTTACCAGACAGGGGTGGATCATTGGTCACTGACTGTTGTCCCATCACCAGTGCTGGGTTACGCTGGCAGCACAGTCAGGACAGCACCCAGGCATGAGCTGTGCTTCCCAGTGGCATCCCAGGAGCCAGGACTGGCTGGAGGAATGTCTTTTTAGCTGGTTTCCATCTTTTGAGAAGCCCAAGGTGCTCCTTGCCAGGCTGTGCTGCCATGCAGGTTTCTCGGTGTCACTGATGTTCGATATGAATTCTGGTTTAACTTCCAGAAAGAATAGGATGTGGCTTTTCCCTGCTACTTGGGAGCTTCCACATGGAGCTCTATACACAATATTTTCTTCTCTGGTACCACGGTGTGCCCACACGCTGAAGGCAGACTCCATCATCCATATCACAGCCTGGGACTTTTACTGGCAGATTGACTCCTGCACGGGCAAAGGGCAGGTCTGGGTTGTCTGAGGGAAACCAAAGAGCCTCTGGTTCTTCTGCCAGCCCTGGTGACCCCCAGCCCCTCCGGCAGGAGGTGATGGGAAGCACACCTGGGCACGGACGGTACAGCACGGCTGGCACATGGCCAGGCCACATCACAGAACACCTGGGCTCAGCAGGGCTGTCCCAGCCCCTTGTGTGGCTCTGTTGTGCTCTCTGGGGCTCTCCAGGACCTGCTCATCCAGACTCTGTTGCTGCCTGAGGCACAACCAGAGATTTTCTTCAGCAATGGAAAAGTTATTTTCCTAAATGGACATTAATGTTTTTTCCATTAATTGGAAGAAATTCTGCGTCTGTGGAAAACCTTAAAGTGATATCACTGTGAAAAACTGCAAAAAATTCACACTGAAAAGGGCTTATGAAACCCAGACCTTTCCCAGCCAAAAGGGACTTTAAAATAACCCCCCCAGGGCCTCACAGCACAAGGACTGGAGATGGCAAAGGGCACCTCACTGGGGAAGCACAATGTGGAATGGGAGATTGTTTTGGCTGCCAGAGGGAGCAGCCATCCCATCCCATCCCATCCTATCCCATCCCATCCCATCCCATCCCATCCCATCCCATCCCATCCCATCCCATCCCATCCCTGCTCCGTGCCTAGCCCCCTTGGGAGACAGGAGATGAGCCAGCCCGGTGGCTCATTCCAGGTGCTTTCAGCAGCCTGGCTCATCTCCCTTGATTTATCACACCAAGTTCCTGGAAGAAGAGGAAAAGCAGCCTGATCCAAACCAGAGCAGCCCAACAATCCCTGAAGGCTTTGGGAAGGAGGGAAGCAGCTGTCGGGACACAGGGCAGGGCCAGAGCAGCAGGATGAGCCCTGGTGTGGTGGCAGAAGGGCTGAGGCTCCTCCTCAGACCCTTGGCAGTTCAGGAGCTGGCAGAGACACGGGCAGAGGGTCCTGGCCACGGCCTCCCCTTCCCACAGAGAGCCTGGGAGCAGCTCTGTTCCTGTGCTCCCAGCAAGGGCCAGTGCCACCAGAGCGCTGGTCCTGCAGCCACGTGAGTGCCCAGCAGAGGCAGAGCCAGCCTGGCTCACACAGCCCAATTACCACAGGCATAATTGTTTGCAGAATTGGAGCCTTCATTTGCTTTGAGTTCTTCCCAACTTGCCCAGTCCTCCAATATCTCCCTGCTCTGTCAGACATTCTCTGTTCCAACACAAATACAGATTTTTCTGGAAATGTGATTTATTTTCCCTAATTTTGATCTCTCCTTGCATTCTTCAGTTGAAGAAGCAGAACCCATGAAGAGTTTGGCTGACAGAAGTATTTGTGCAAAGGTTTCCTTTTATTCCCTCTTCCATATTTTTCTCAAAAACAGCTACCTAAATCCAAATAAGATTAAGAGAAAAACCTTTCAAATGGGTTACATTAATTGAGTAACCAGATCCTTTGCAACGATGAAAGAAGCACAATATTCTTATGTAATAAGTCCTGCTTTATAAATGCATTAATTCTTAAACTATATTGTTTTAATAAACAAGGCTCTAGACATGCCCAAGGGCACTGGTATTCTCAGAAGAGTTTTCCAAGAAGGCTTGTGTTGTTGGATTATTATTCCATTACTTCCAAGTTCACTGAGTGGAGCTATTTTTTTTCATACTCATATTGCAGTAAAAACAACAACTTTCAAATACTTTGTTGAGGAGATTGGGAATCAAAATGGAAACTATTTGTGTAGGATGAGAAGTGCTGAAAGTCCCTCGGTCCCTGCAATTACATCGGGAATCTGAGGCCTGACTTGTTATTAAGGGGCAGAAGGGTGGGGAACTCGGGTCACTGCGGAGCTTCCCGGGCTAATCCCACTCCTGGGGATACGCTGGAGGAGCCTGAGGGGCACAGGCAGGACCCAGCTCTTGGCTGTGCCCATCCTGGGCCGCCAGGATCTCAGGGGTGTGGGTGGCTGGATGCTGAGCGCTGTGCTCGGAGCTGCTCCAGCGCCATATCCCTCGTGCCGTGGCTCCTCTCCCGCTGCCCCCGAGCCCTGCTTCCCTGCAGCTGCCCCGGATCCACCCCACACGGGTGACCCAGACTGATGTACTGAGGCTTTAAAGATTCATTTTAAGAGCCTGTCACTTGGAATACCAGGGTATTCCCCCCTTGCTGGCTGGGCTGGGGAGCACCAAGATGGTGAGGCATGGCTCAGGCAGAGAGGGCTGGACAGTAAGCTCTGGCTGGCTCTGGGGTATCTGTATTCCCATGATATTTCCCCAGCTAATCCCACTGAGGGAGGGTTGACTAGAGAGGTACTAATGAAAATGATATTAATGAGATAACTCACATACGCCCCCAAACCAGCTTCTTGGTGATGCTGCACAAAGCCAGGAAAGGCCTGGAAGAGCTGCTGTGCCAGGGCAGCTTGTTCTGTATTTAAAGGATGAAACATTCACGATGTATTCATCCCATTCAATGCCTGGTGACGCGTGGATGTGCAGTTTTGGGGTGCTGTGCTGTAACCTGATCACTCCACATCTCACAGGGGATGAGCAGCTCCTGGAGGAGCCGGCACAGAGCTGCTCTCCTCCCTCATCCTTCTGTCGACACTGGCCGCTCTTTCCAACCGGATGCAAATGAAGGGAAATCTCACCCATTTGTGCCTCTGTGGAGTATCTTCTGCCTTATTCCCATGAATTATTAGCTCACTTTTATTGGGTTTGGCTTGCAGGAGGATGACTATTTCATCCATCAAATCAGAATCTTTTTAACACTAATACTGAATTTATAGAAGTGGTTAAACGAAGTGTTGACAATATGGACAATGTGTTTCTGATTAACGCTGCGATTTAACAGGGAGCTGCCAACGGCCAGGAGTTACTAAACCAGAGCAGTGCTTTTCCAGACCCACGGGCTGCAGCTCAGCACTGCAGATGTCAAGGCTGGCTGCGGGGGGCTGGCTGCAGCCAGGCTGCTCCCAGGAGCTGTACTCTGCTCCCAGGGGCTGTACTCTGCTCCCAGGGGCTGTACTCTGCTCTCAGGAGCTGTACTCTGCTCCCAGGGGCTGTGCTCTTGCCCCATGGTCATACCTGTACTGTGCTTTCCCCTAACCACAACCATACTGTGCTTTTTTCCATGATCACACCTGTACCCTGCTCTTCCCCTTTCCCTGGTGGGTGCATTTATCTGCGCAGGTTATTGGCAGTGCAACCTGGCCCTGAAAAACAGCTTTGAAAAACATCAAAGCAGATTAAAATATGGCCTTTCTTTCTTTCTCTTTCTTTTTCTCTTTCTTTTTCTCTCTCTCTTCCTTCCTTTCTTCCTTTCTTCCTTTCTTCCTTTCTTCCTTTCTTCCTTTCTTCCTTTCTTCCTTTCTTCCTTTCTTCCTTTCTTCCTTTCTTCCTTTCTTCCTTTCTTCCTTTCTTCCTTTCTTCCTTTCTTCCTTTCTTCCTTTCTTCCCTTCCCTTCCCTTCCCTTCCCTTCCCTTCCCTTCCCTTCCCTTTTCTCTGTGACACAAAAAATAGGAGGAGTTGTACGAAGCAACTGGCAACAGGAACAAAAGGGAGAGGAAGAGAGGGGAGTGTGTGCAGAGCCACGGTGATCACAGCCAAGATGAGAGGATCCTGCTACCTGGAGCCTCCTCTGAGAGTGCTCACAGGCCTGGGAGCTTTGATCCCCTCCTTCTCTCTCCTCACTAATCGCCTTCGTGGCAACACTGAACTTCTGAAATTCAACAGCTACTAAAATATCAAGTATTTAGGGCTGGGAAAACCTTGTGGAGTGCGAGGTTTCACGAGATGTTTTGGCTTCTCTCGAGTTCAGAGCCGCAGTTGAAGTTCGGGAATTTTCTTCCTCTGGTTTTACACCTGCTGGGTTTGCTGCTTGTTCCAGGGGGATTGATTTAGTTCTGGAAAAAATTGACATGTCTTCCCTGTGTGAGGGTTGGAAGAGCTGGGAAACCCCAGGCAGGGAATAGACCAGCAGGTTACCCTAGGCAGGGCTGGAAGAGTCAGGTAAGCCCAGGCAGGGGTAGATGAGCACAGGGAATTTCCCTGCAGCACAGCGAGCAGTGCCCAGCCCCTGGCACTGGCACAGTGTGACCTGCCTCATGTTTATCCCTCTGCTCATGCCCAGCAGAGGTGTTTGACTGGCTCCCTCCAGCCTAAATTCCACCCACAGTAGTGGAGCTGTGGTCCCTGTAGTGCCAAATCTTGGATGCCTGGGCTGCTTAGGACTCGCTAAAACCAGATTCACCCCTGGTAACACTGTGGTGAGTTCCAGGTGTGTGGTAAAACAAAATCACTTTTAAACCTTTACTCAAAGCTTGAGCAAAAGCCAGGCTGACCCTTCTTTAAAGCTCCCTTTTCCTCACCCTGCCCCCATCTCTTGCAGCCCTCCTCCCCCACCCATCCCCAAAATATCCCAACCCTTGTCTGGCCTTGTTTAAGAGTCAGCTTCAATAGTACCTTTGTTAAGGGTAAAATCTCATTAAGTGTGAGGTAAGAGGAAATGAAAAAGTGTAAAATATCCAGATTTATTACCTGTTGTCTTCTGAGCATTTGAGAGCCGGGAGCTGGGGGCCAGGGGCCACGTGGGATCAGAGCTGTGAGCCACGAGCCTTCCCCACCGCCTGCGCTGCCTCCGGCTCCTGGGGCACTGCCTGCTCCTGGCACCGGCATATCAAAGGAAAAAAATGAGTTTTGTGCTTTTTGAGATAAAAAAAATGAATTGCTCTAACTCTATCAGACTGGCCCTGAGCTCCTCCGCCCCGTGCACGTGCAGGTGAGGATGTTTATTTACTGAACTCAGAAATGCTTCTCGGCTCAAAGCGAAGGTTTTTCAGGAGTGGTGACTCCTGCTTTTCTTCCTGTTCCAAAGGTGAAGGGAAAAGCAAACCCAGTAAATTACAGTGTCAGGTTTATTAACTCTGCTAATGAGGGAGCAGCCTGCATGGTCGGGGGTGAGAGAGCGAGACCCTCTGCTCTGGGGCATCGCACTCGGGGTGCCCCTGAGCTGCTCCCTCCCTTTCAGGGTGGAGAGAGGTGCCAGGGCTAAAAACCAGCAATTTAGAGAAACTACAAAACCTGATAAAACTTCTCTGCTCCCTGAACAGCCACAGTGAGCTTCGAGCATGGGATGGAGCCTGTGAGTGGTGTAGCTGTGGGGCTGTGTCCTTGGCAGGCTGATGCTCCAGGGTGCCTCATGCCCCGTGCTGTCCCAACACGAGTTCTGGGGTGTGATGTGAACACACACAGGTCCTGGGGTGTGATTTGTTCGCACACAGGTCCTGGGGTGTGACGTGTTTGCAGGGCCTGTGCTGCTTCTCACCTTCCCTGTGTGCACTCTGGGATGTGCCGTTTGCTTTGTCCTTTAACTGAGTTAGTGGTTGGGGAGTAATGAGATAATCTGTCCTCTCTCCCTGCAGCAAGGAGGGGGGAGCCGATGTCACGGGTGAAAAATGTGGGGCCACCCACTGGGCCTGGGTGGGCAGGGGGGTTGTGCTGAGGCTGCCACCGGCTACAAACAAGTGGCATTTCTGGGCTTGTTGTCGGGTGGTTTCCATGGGAAACCCTCGGCAGCTTCGGAGTAACCCGCCAGCACTGCCACTGCCCCCAGCCCTGTGCCCCTTGCCCACTCCCCAGCCCTGCTGCCAAGGCCACCATTAAACCATGTCCCTGAGTGCCACATCTACACATCAGCTGAACCCAGGGGCTGAAAGCACGCACGGGGTGTGTGCTTTGACAGTGCCAGCGTGCAGGTGGTGTGTGCCATAGCGCCACAAGAAAATCCTCATCCCACTCCTGCCTTGGCAAGCGGGTGCTCAAGCTCTCTGCTTGGAGCGCGGACCCTTTCCCGGGATGATGCTCACCCTACCTGGCCTGTTTGCTGTGGGCACGTCGTGGTGAGAGACACCGAGCAGGGCAAAGCGCCTGGGCTCGGCCACGGCCACGGGGCTGGGCGTGGTGGCAGATGCAGGAGCGAGTTCGCATTGTCCCCGCAGAGGCGGCTTTAACTGGTGACATTAGCGAGTGGCGGGGCTCCGGGTGCCTGCTGGTTCTCCCTCCATCCACTCTGTATTCTAACCCTAATTGTCTGCAGCAACCTGTTATTACGGCGCCTTTAACATGATAGACACAAATAGGACGCACTAATCCACTACTCTTTGGTTTAAGAGTCATTACAAAGTGCTTAATTAAGTAAGCCTCACTTAATCACAAAATGTTTGCATGCTAAACGAGTTCTTGTGAAGCACGACACTTGACATATTCTGTACAAAAATAATTACAAGCGGGAGGCCCGGTACATTGAGCCTCCGAACATTTCATTTCAGGCCTTGCCCATTCATCACCAGGCTGGAATTAAAAGGCTTTCAGCGCAGAACTCCCACATTCCTGCCGGCTGAGTCACCGCTGCGCCGCTGCCGCTGCCGTGCCTGGGTGGCTGCCACGAAGCCGCTGCCCCTCCGGCTCCCTGGGCATGTGCTGGGGCCACGGCACAGCTGCTTCTGCCACCGTGGTGCGACTGCATCGAGGAGGAGGCTGGCACCAGGCTGGGAGTGGCACCATGGGACAAGAATCCTGGGAAAGGCCAGCGGAGCATCCATGGAAGCAGCACAGTGGTGGGCATTTTGTTAGTGTTGAGGTGTCCGAGCATTGTGTTCCCTTGGGATGCAGCACCCGGAACAGGCGGGGGGAAATTCGCTGCCTCCCTGCCCCAGAGCTCTCCTACAGGCAAAGTCACCCTCTACCCCGAGGGACGGGAGCTTTCCCAAACCCCCGCCCTCGGCCGCATAAAGGCTGCCTGAATGGGATTGTGTCAGGAGCAGCCTGCAGACCTTTGTTGGGTGTGCCGGTGCCCATTAAAATCCCTGTCCCTGTTGGGATAATTGGGATCCTTACCGCAGCCTGCCTTTTGAAGGAAACCCTTTAATTAGCGTTCTCCAGGCTCAGGAATGCCCTCAGCATTCCGTTTTCTCACGTGCTGCTGCTCAGGTCAGGGCGTTTCGAGCTCCAAACTGCACCATGCAAACTGCACAGGAGCATCCATCCATCCATCCATCCATCCATCCATCCATCCATCCATTCATCCATCCATCCATCCATCCATCCTCCAGTGCCCAGGGCCTGGGCACAGCCAGCAGCACCTCTGTGCCCGCAGGTACCCTCCTCTTCTTAGCTGTGTTTGGGTGGTCACTGTGCCATGAAAGCCAGGAGAAGAAACATTTGGAACATGGAGAGTCCCTGCTGAGCACAGGGATGATGGTGGCAGCTGGAGGGTCACAGGTCCTGGTGTCCCCAGCATCCCCAGGCATGCCAGGGCCAGGTTGTTCCCCGGGCTGGGATGGGGAGAGCTGCTGATGTGGGGCTGCCATTCGTCTTTCTCCAGAAGCAGGTGTTCAGTGTTTATCAGAGCTAACCAAACAATTTATATTAATTAGGAGGGCATTTCTGACTGGCCCCTCACTGCGGTGTCTTATCAGGGTTTTATTGCTGCGACTCCTCCATGGCTCCCTCCCACCCCCAGCACCTCGGTGCTCTGCGGGACGGGCCCGATTGCAGCAGAGTTTTGTGTTGGAGGAAAACTGGAAAAAAGATTCAACAAGGCTGTAGCATCCTGTGTGACATTTTCATATCAAATCGTTTCAATTTTTAATTCTGAACCAGCCCGTATTTCAATAGTTTCATTATTTATCACATTATGTTTTGTGTTTTGCATTGTTACTCTTGTCTCCTATATTAATTTTGCATGATGAATTATTTTGCTTGAAGTCAAAATCAAAATGAAATCCAAGCGATTTTGTCAAAATTCAAAGGTTTTAGTTAAGCTGCAGCGAGGGTTTCCAGCCCCTTCCTCCACACACAGATTAACAATCTCTGCTTCTGCTCTCCTTCCAAAAAATTGCTTGAAACCTGGAATTCATGCAGCAGCTCTGCCGGGTGCTGTTGATTTCCAGCTCCCAGGGATGCTTTTCCTTCCTGTGTGGTGAGTGAAGGAGAGGGCTGGGGGGAGTGAGTGGCTCAGGAGCACCGGGCATGGGGGTCTCAGGAGGAGCCTGACCAACCTGAGCCTGCCTGGGGCTCAGCCGCCGGCGCTGACCCAGCAACAGCAACACACATGGTAAAAGTTATTGAGCAACATTCCCAAACTTGGTCATCTTTGCTCCCACGCAGGCACAGGGTATCAAGGCACGCCGGGGCCGCTGCCCAGGGCTGGGGCTGGGGCGGGCAGTGGGTGCTCTGGTGCATCCCAGTGAGGGAAAGATGCCTTGTAGGGATGGGCATTCACTCCTGGGAGGAAACAAAGTGATTTGTAAACTCCGTCTTGAGTTGGACTGAGACTTTGGCCCAAAAAGGGAGGCATGATTGGCTTTTGTCCAAAACCTCAAAGCGTCTCAGATTGCCGCTTTCAAACCGAGATTTTTCATCACAAAGTGGCTTTTATCAGTTCAGCCAAATTTGGGGTTCTGCCTTTTTTTTTGGAGGGAAAGCTTGAGGGAAATGGGTTCCACAACTTAGCACGAAACAGTATTTCAGATGAGTTTCAGGCTTGTCCCCATACAGCCTTTTAATCATTTGCTGCCCTGCAGTTCTATATATTTATTTTTGGGTTGATTTCCTGCCACTGAAGCAAGAGCAAATTGGTGATTGTGAACTGCCGGATGCTCTTGGGAAGGGAACAGGGACACATTTCTGCCCCGTGCCCATCCCATGTTGGGAGCAGAGATCCATGGGACCTTCAGGAGCTCTCCTCCCTTCCCTCCCACTGCCCACATTGCCCTCTCTGATTTTGGTTTTCTTTTGCTTTTTCCCAGGTGGCTTCTTCTCTTTGCACCTGTTTTGTCCCCGCTGGGTGTGGCGGGGGAGAAGGAAGAAGGGCTGTGGTGCTCCTGCCTCACCTGGCTGGCAGAGGGGCCAGGTTGGTGCAGCCGCAGCATCCTCTGCTCCCCAACCGGGTGAGCATCCCAGGGCTGCACCAGCAGCCAAGGGACACCCACCCTCGCTCCGAGGGTGACCAGTGTCCCATCCCCACCTAGGGCCAAGAGCAGTGGCTGCCCAGGGGCACTGGGCTGTGCCCCGTTGCTGGCTGGGCACGCGTTGGCCCACGGCGGCTCCGGGCCGGATTAGCCGGGTTAAACCGCTAATGCAGCCGCTGCGTGGAAGGCTGCTTTCAGTAAGTGGCTCCCTGTAGCTTATTTGACTCCAGGCCCAACTCTAATGTCTCAGTGGGCCTGTTACATTAAGCAGGCCCAAGTGGTAGGAGATTTAAAGCATCAAAATGAAGTGCTTTATCACTCCGTACTGTGTTCTTGGCTGCTTTCGTTGGCCTCACTTCACAGGCGCCGCAGCCTGCGAGCCGAGCCCTCTCGGCAGGCCCATTACAAATTCCACTTGTTGACGGTTGCCTTGTTGCAGGATTTAATGGTAGAATAATATTTACACAGTAAACTCCTCTGGAGGTGTTATAAACACCATAAAAAGGATTTTAGAAGCTTAATGAGCGTTAGTGAAGTCGAGACAGGATAATGTGGCAACTGTGCACTGTAATCTGATTTGGCACCTTCTGCACAGCAGGAGTTAGTGGGTGGAAGAGCTTTTTACTTTTTTTTTGTTTTGTTTTAGTGTGTAATATTGTTTGTTTAGCACAGTGCTGAACGGGGGCTGCGGAGCCAGGCGCCCACAGACCGGCTAACACGAGTGCCCACCAGCGTGGGCAGGACGGGCACTCCCGTTACGTCCGGTCAGGACATCGTGGTCACTTTGTGTCAGATGTGAAAGGATCAATGTTTGGGCCAGTTCAATGCTCAGTGACACAGCCCCAAGCACGGTCATCACGGTCACAGCAATAATTCCAGGACATCAAATTGACAGAGAACAGGTTTAGATAAGAGATTAGGAAGAAATTCTTCCCTGGGAGGGTGGGGAGGCCCTGGCACAGGGTGCCCAGAGAAGCTGTGGCTGCCCCATCCCTGGAAGTGCCCAAGGCCAGGTTGGACGGGACTTGGAGCAACCTGGGCTGGTGGAAGGTGTCCCTGCCCATGGCAAAGGGGTGGAACGGGATAGGCTTTAAAATCCCTTTGAACCCAAAACATCCTACTGTTCTCTGATGACCATTTTGGGCATGGGGAGCCAGGCAGGCAGCAGCAATGGGAACAGTGGCTCTCCCAAGGGGCCAACTCAAGGCAGGGGGTGGGTGAGGATTTTAGGGCTGGGCAGCAGAGCAGTTTAGGGGCTGTGCCAGGGGGCTGACTGGCTCCTGCCATCCCTGGGCTGGCCCAGAGCCCTGGCACAGAGAGGGGTGCAGGAGGGGCAGCCCTGGGAGCAGCAGGCACAGGCTCACCCCAGCAGCCTCCTGCAGCCCTGTGTTTTCCTGTATCTTTTCCATGTTATAATTAATATTTCCCCCTTCAGCTGAGCTGCAAATACCCCTGGTATTTGCATTCACACCTGGACATGCACATAGGTGCACAGGGGTACGGAGTGTGCTGGGAGCAACTGTGACTCAGCCCCGGCTTGGTGATTCACACACAGATATTTCGAGGGTTTGTCTCGAGGAGGCAGTGAGGGAGCAGCTCCTCTGTGTGGGGCTCTCTGGGCACCTCCCAGGAGAGGGAGGATGGAGAACAGGGACAGGGAACGCCAAGCTGCCCATCTGTGCCCAGGGCTGCCTTCTGCCAGAGAAAGGAACGGTGGTGGTGGGAATATTCCTATTTCTGCAGAGTGCTGGTTATGGAAGGGATCTTTTTGGCTGTCTGCTGGAATAATTTTTAAGGGTTTACATTATTTTTCATTTTCAATCTTGAATGTTTTTTATATTTTTTACTTTGCTGTTACATAGACATATACAAGATTTAAAAAAAAAAAATCTATTTAATACATACTGTCAAAACATGTTGGTTTTTTTTCAACTTCAGGACCCACCCCAAAGGTGAGGCGCAGTGTTTCAGCTGTGAAGTGACCTCACAGCCCCTCTCCCATTCCTGGCCCTGCTCCCACAACACGGAGTCCAACACATCCACCTGCTCAGAGTCAGACCCATTTCCTCCCACCCCAGACACTCTGTGGGGGCTGCTGAACTTCAAGGACTTGGATTTTAACACTCGAGGAACTACCCCCAGCCTTTCTAATTTCCGAGGGACGTGAGCAGCCATGGATCTCAAGACTGACTTGCCAGCAGCAAAAAGCTGCCTTTTGTAAATAAGCCAATATTTTCTTTCTTTCAAGGGGAAGCTGACAAAGATCAATACCAGCCTGCAAAAGACATTGCCCTCTTAAGAATTAGCCCTTTGCAGAATCATTAATCCAGGAAGCTGTTACAGAGTGACAAGAGCACAGAGGCTCTGCCAGCTCCTGGAGGGATGGCAGCAACATCCCCTTATGCGCAGAAAAACAAACCAAATGAGCTCGCTGAGAAAATCGCGGCCATGGGCTCTTTCTGCCCAAGGAACCCATTGGACTTTAATTAAGGAAGGCTGGCTGCACTCTTAATCAGTGTCATTAAAGTTTCCTGGTGTTCTGCTCTCATTTGACTTCCACAAGGTCTGTGCAGGGCTGGACTGGCAGCACGTTGTGGCTACCCCATCCTTGGGAATGTCCAAGGCTGGGTTGGACGGGGTTTGGAGCACCCTGATCTAAGGGAAGGTGTCCCTGCCCATGGCAGGGGGTTGAAAACCGGTGGTCTTTAAGGTCCCTTCCTACCCAAACCACTCTGTGTCCCCTGTGCCACCCTCCATCCCCGTGGCAGGGGAGTGTGTCCCTGTCGGAGCCCTGCCAGCTCCTCTTCTGGCAGCAGCCAAGCCACAGATACTCAGGGCCGGGAGCTGCTGAGGGGCACGAAAAGCCTCAGGTGTTTGGAGGGAGCAGGGCTGAGCAGGTGTGGCTCATTAAATGAGGTGCGGATCACGATTAGCCAAGAGGGCCTGGAATCAGATTACGCAGGTGAAGCTCATCACGGGGTAATTAGTCGGTGCCGTGGCCACGCCTACAAATCAAGGGAGCGACCCACCCCACGGGGACGAGGACCGAGGATGAGGGACCAGGGACCGGGAAGGGTGCTGGAGAGACCCACTCTATAAATACCTCCTGCTATCACCAGCGTTATTTCCCTGCTGCTGTGTAAAAGCTTTTTGCTTTCCTCTGCTCTCTTCAGCTCTGTTCTTTCCCTCTGGTTTGCATCAGGACCACAAAAATGCAGCTGACTGTGAACCAGCTCGGTGGAGCTCAGGACAGGTCTCTGGACCTGAGGAAGCTCAGGTGGCCTCTATGAAACACGCATCCAGTCCCTCCTGGATCAACAGGACAGTTTGCTCTCTTGAAACAAAACGCTGTTGGGCCACAACCCGGCACAGTGACACGGTGGTGGCACTGCCACGGAGCCTCTGCTGCAGCACCAGGGGAAGGTGCCTCTGTGGCACCTGGGCAGACCCTGACCTGTGCTGGGCACAAGAACCAGCACCTGCACAGGGTGAGCTGCCAACGTGGGGGGTGAGATAATCTCACCTATTATCTGATTTAAACAAGAAGAAAAACCAGCCAAAACCCGAGAGCGTGGCGTGTTTGATGAGCAGCTAGAGATGGAAAAATCATTCCAAACAAGGCATTTGTCACAACATTGCAGGGTCACCTGCTAAGCAAGGGACGCTGAAGAGGGAAACAGTTCTTAGGGGTAATTACAATTTGTAAGAAGTTTTGCGCTGGCTCTGTAATTGTCGGGGGGTGGCCACTGGCACCGCAGCGCTGGGAAAGCACCACAATAGAGCTGTAATTTACGGGGCTGGAACCATGAAGCCTGAAGTGGTTTGGGAATTATTGCTAATCTTTATGGATTCAGCGATTCGTGTGCTGGCCGAGGTGGTTTGGGTTACACGAACCGTGAGCAGGTGTCTCACGCTGCCCCGGCATCTCCTGCCCGAGCCCCTGCGGCCCTGGGTGAGCTGGAGCAAACGTTGTTTCACTTCTGCCTCAGTGAAGAGCTCTCAGCTCTTCAAGTCTCCCATGGGAGAAGTTATAAAGAGGAAGAAAGTTGCCTTATCACCTTTCCTTAATGAAAGAGGCTCCAAGAGAGCTGGAGAGGGGCTTTGGACTAGGGCCAGGAGTGACAGGACAAGGGGGAATGGCTTCCCACTGCCAGAGGGCAGCGTTAGATGGGATATTGGGAAGAAACTGTTACTTGTGAGGGCGGTGAGGTCCTGGCAGAGGGTGCCCAGAGAAGAGGTTCCTACTCCTGGTTCACACATGGCTGAGTGAGGGCAGAACGAGAAGGGAATTTCTGCCATGAAAGCCCCTCTTTGCTCTTGGTCCCTCCATCCCCGGCCAGCATGGAGCAGCACAGCTCTGTCACATCAGGCAGCTGCTTGTGTTAGGCAGAGTTTAAAAAAAAAAAAAAAAAAAAAAAAAAAAAAAAAATCACACTTTTTTCATTTGTGCTGATTTGCATATTAATAGTTTGCATATTAAACAACTACTTCAGAGGGTGGGCGGGCTAATGAATGCAGCAGTCTCCTCTATTTTAACTCAATTTGCCTCATCCATATTCCAATGACTTTGGGGATTGGTATTCAGTTTTCATTGAAATTATCCAAGCCAGACCTAATTTGTGCTGCCCTTCCATTAATCCAATTAATTAGCACCATTGATGTGTGCTGCCTTTGTGAGGCGCTTTGTGCGGCGCCGCTGCCGCTAATGACAGCCTGGGATCAGAGCGAGTAACGAGCAAACCAAAGGAGCGTTTGACCCTTCCTGGACCCTCACACAATGCAGCACTTTGGAGACTGGAGGCCCTAATTTAGGTTCGATAGTCCAAATTATAGACAATAATTCAATATTCTTTGTGGGGAGCTGAGCAAGTGTCACCCTGCCGTTTGTTTAGCTTATAATTTTTTTTTCCCCTGCCTCCTTATTTATGTATTTTTTTTCCCCTTTTCATTATTTTCCAACCTGGCCTCCCTGCTCCACCTCCAGCATTGATTTCTGACCTTGTTCCGCTGAGAGGGCTGAGGATCTCTTTACTCCGAAGGAATTCATTAACCTTTCCCCTGCCCAGAACTGGAGAGAAAATCTTTATATTTTTAAGTAAGGCAAATAAACACTGGCAGTGACTAGCAGAGTCCCCTCGCTGGCTGCTCCCCAAGAACTCCTGTGCCAGCTTAGGAACTGCTTCTGGGTTTCATTTTCTGGGTAATTTTGGGTTAGAAATATGGTTTAAATACTGACTGAGCTTCTCCAGACCCTACTCAATGACCCTTGTGGGTCCTTCCCAACTCAGCATATTCTGTGATTCTGTGATGAGTTCCCTCACTGGGAACCACCCCACTTCTTCCCCTTGCCATGGCCCAGCCCCGATGTCCCCACAGTGGCCAAGACCAATTTAAATTGGTGCAATTAAACATGGCAGAAGAGCAGCAAAAAGCCAATCCCATGGCCACAGCTGCTGGGCCAGGATACATCCTCAAAGTGCCACCAAAACCCCGGGGAAAGGGGATGCGGAGGAGCTGCAGATGTGTCCAGATGCTGAGGAAGCAGCCGCTGCACCTGGCACGCCTGGTCTCCCCCATCCCTCCTTCCCTGGCTCACTGGAGGAGGAGAAGCTATTAAAGGAAGCATTTAGCTGTGGTTATCCACAGGTAGGTCACTAAACTCATTAAGGTAATTAATTACACACTGCACATTCACTGTGTCCACAAGTGTTTGAGCTGTGAGGAGACAGGAATTGTCAGCACCAGGGAGGACAGAGAGTCAATTTGCACAGGGATATGGGGATTTGGGTGCTCAGCTTCCTTCTAGCTGGAACTAAAGCTGAAGGCTTTTCCAGGAAAATTCTCAGGGAGGCAAGAAAACCCCACTCCAGGAGGGCTGGTGTGTAATTTGGTAGAAGAATTGTTGGGGGTGAAACAAATCAGTTCATTTGAGACTTTTAAAATCTCACAACAGATAATTTAAAACTTGCTACAGGAATAAAGGTTGAACCTGGTTTTAACTCTACTTTGTTTTCCTCACTACTACCAAAATTTCATTTTGGGACAAGAGGCGTGGTTTTGTGCTGTGTGAGAATGAGGTTTTCCTGAGGTTTTCCAGAGGTTTTCTGTATCAGCCTGGTCACACCTCCCTGCAGGCAGGCTGGGGTCCCACTCCTGTGGCTCTGGTGGGTCAGGATGCTGCCAGGGGTGTTCACTCTTTCCTGGGCTGGCACCGTGGCACAGGGGACACTGTGTCTGTGCTGTGGCCATGCCAGTACCCACCGAGCCACAGGAACGGGTTTGGCATTGCCGAATGGGGCTTCTCCTCCTGTGGCTCTCCATGCTGTTCCCAATCACTCCTCAGCATTATAAATCATGCTATTGCAATAGCAGCTTATACAGTCAGTTGCCTGCAAGATTTTCCTGATTAACCTTAAAATCTGCTATAAATCTTACTCCCTTCCTTTCTCCCGGAGCTTCAGGGACACAAACGGGCTCTGCTGCCGCTGGGGCTGAGGTGCTGCACTACAATGTGCCAGCTAACACGGGCCATAGGGGGCTAAAAACCCTTGAAACCTCCCTCCTCTCAGGGTCCTTTGCTGTTGGAGGAGAAGGAGGAGGGAGACAGAGCCATGGCCAGCTGTTCCCAGCTTTGCCAGGCTCCGGGGGCTTCCCAAACTTTCGATAACCCCTCTGGATGATCTTTGGTGGTGGCAAGAAGAGCGAGTGAAGCACCCAAAGGCAGGTGGCACGGAATGGGTATTTATTTCTTTGTCTGAGGTGGGGGCCATCGTACCAACCTGCACGATCCCGCTGCCTGTCTGGCACTGCCGCAGTAAGATCCCGTTTAGTGGCATCACTCAGGACTTGTCACATTACGGTATGTCACAACATGTCAGGCTCTGACAGGCTGGATACCTGCTATTAACTCGAGACTAGCTGCAAATACAAAATAGAGGTGGTGAATGAAGGCAGTGCCAGGAGCAGGGCGGATGCCCATGCTGGCACTTGGGGTGCGGCTCTGCCAGCCCGGCTTTGCAGAGTAGCCCAGGGCTCCGGCATGCTCAGCTTGGATATGGGAACACAGCCTCCAAAATGGTGCCAGAGAGCTGGGTTTGGAAAAAATCCCTCCTGACACCAAAGTGTCAGTTTAATCCTGACAGAGCACCCCGGCACCAGAGCTGTCAGCACCACCAGGAGCAGCAGCACCTGCAGCCTGTCCCTGCTGTAGCTGTGGCTGCGCCTGACGCTCCTGGCAAAGGTGGAGAAGCAGGACAAGGCTGGAGGCCGAGGCGTGTGTTGGGCAGGGATTCGTTCCTGCTGCTGTGTCTGGCCTGTGGAAGTCCCTGAAGCCAGTTTAATTAATTGGCTGCCTGTGAGCGCAGCACAACAAACAGTCGCTCAGGTCTCCTTTTGCCCCTGTTGTGATATAATTCACCTTTAAATCAGAAGTTTAATTACAGGATCACCCTCCCTCATCGCGCCCTTCCTCCCAGGAACCAAACAAGTTCTGTCTTGAAGCCTGTCTGGCCTCCAGGACCTCACCTGGGATGTCTGGGAGGTGTGGAGTCACATGCGCTGAGTGAGGGAGGGTCCTGCTGCAGGAGAAGGGACTGCAGGAGTGGAAACAGCTGGACCCTGGTGACTGGGGCAGAGGGAGAGTCCTGCTGGGACCTTTCTGCAGAGCTGTGGGGAGCACACAGGCGCTGTGCTGTGGTCACCAGTGATAATCCCCGGGTGTTTCTGCTCCTGGTACCCACAGGCACTGTGTGGGAAGCGTCCCTGGTTTGGGAGCAGGAGCAGCAGCACTGTGGGGCTGACTGGGGGAGAGGAGAGTGGAGTCCAGCTCTGCTGGAAGCCAAGGCAGAGCTCATGAGCTGGTGTTGGAATCCTGGCACCTCCACCTGGTGCTGCTGGCTGCTGCCCTGCACGTCTGGAGCGGTTGCAGCCACATCTTTCAACAGATCCCAGGTGGATGACAGCTCTCCATCCCTCCTTGTCCTGGGATGTCCCTGGCTGGCCAGCTGATGGATCCCCGCCGTCCAGCTGAGTCGGGGGCATCTGAGCAGAACCTGGCACCCCCTGGCACCCCAGAGGGACCAATCCTCCGCGCCTGCGCTCCGTGTGCCGCTAGAGAACCCCCTTGTCTTCCACAGTCCCTCACGCTGTAACAAGCCGAAAACCAGGCTGGTTTTTATTTGCTTTATTATTAAGCTGATGAGGTTATTTAGCCCGTTTTATGCCCCATTAAATTCTGTGTTTGAAATTCTGTGGAGCGCTTTGCAAACACGCGCTCCGCGCCCGCCAGCGCCGCCGCCGGGGTTTGCCTTGGAGCACCCGCGCCCGTGTTTACTCCCTGGGTATTCTCTGCTTCCCCAGGCTGGTGTGGCTGAGAGAGATGAATGCTCTGTCTGTTATTGTCACCTCTTCTCACTTTTTTTTTTTTTTTTATTTTCCATGCTCTCATCACTACTTTGAGTGCTTCTTATTTTCCTTGCCTCTGCAAGAAGCCATAAAATTCCCCAGCCCGTGTGTGGTGTGGTGTGCACTTACAAATTACCACTGAAAAATGAATTGCCTTGACAAAATCTAATGTTTTGTGACACAGCACAAATATGCATTTCATTCTTGAAGAGAAGGAAAAGGATCTCATTGGAAATATTAAATTAAGCAGTGTAACAGCTGAGAATAATTTGGTTTTCTGCTCTGTTGCTTGTGATTTGGTACGGAGTTTGAGGTGGCAGGGCAGTGCCTGTTTAGAGTGTAAAGCACACAGATGCCTCGGATTTTATTCCTTGCTTCGGAGCAACTTGTTTTCTCTGGTGCCAGCAGCTGGTGCAGCTCGGAACACAAGTTTTGGGAAAGGTCCCGGGGGCAGGGAGCTGAGGGGGAACACTGTGGCCAGAGCATGGAGATGTTTTCTGTGGTGCTGCAATCGGTCACAGGAGACCAATGTGAGGCTGAAGCTCTCACTGCTTCTCTGGAGGTTTAGAATAAAAATCCGTCCCTGAGAAGAACAAAGCAAAGCAGGGCTGGGTTTGGGAATTCCTGCGAGCAGCCCTGGATCCCCACTGCAGCCAGGCGTAAAGAAGCCTTTATTCTCTTCAGTCGCCCAGCCCTTTAATCACCTGCAGGGTTCTGCACAGTGATTCATTCCCAAACCGGGGGCCTGGGTGGCTCCTTGCAGAGCAGCCAGATGTGGAACTCCCTGGTGTGTCACTCCCCCTTCGTCTTGCAGTTCCGACCCTTCCTTCTCCCTCTGTGCCACCTCCAGCACTGCGGCGGGGAGTCCCTGCAGGGACAGGGCTCTGCTGGAGCTACACGGCCAGGAACAGAGCCCAGCAGGGTGTCACAGGCTGAGGGCAGCAGAAACGTGCTGGTGGCATCGTGGTTGGCAGCTGGGCAGTGAGGAGCTGCTCACTCAGACCTTTCCCTCCCAGGTGCACAGCCCCAAGGTGAGTGTTGCACCGATGTGTGCCTCAGGGTGGACTTCTCATCACGGTTACTGGGGTTTATTCTTCAGTATTAATTATTTATTTGTCTTAAAAAGGCATCTGGAAAGGGAGCAGGCCTCCAGAGGGACAGACACCATAAAAGCACTCAGAAAGCAGGACCCTGTGTCCCAGCCAGGCTGTGGGACTGTGGCCATGCCACAACAAGGGATGCTCGTGGGGATGGGGGGGTGCTGCAGTCCCAGCCTGTCCCCCGCTGGTGGCCAAGCCAAGGGCAGCTGCCAGCTGGGCCCTGGGGACCAGCCCGGCCCCAAGGGCTCTGTGATCGGCTTCGCTTCCCTCCAGCAGGAGCCAAGCACAACCTGCCACTCATGCCAAGGTATCTTTGGCACAGGGATGTGGGTAGAAAACCCACAGGAGTGTCAAAGCCATGGACAGTCTCCAAAGTGAGAGCAGTGTTTGACGGGGGAGAATATGCTTTGGAAAATTGACTTGATCCTTGTTTGGAAGCAGCACTGAGAAGCACACGGAGCCCTCCACAGACACACACATGCTGCCTTGAGGATCTCTGCACAAAGCAAAGCGCTGGAAACATGTTGTCATCCACCTCCTCCCTCTCATTCCTGGCAATTGAGTAAATATCCAAGGAGCTGCTTGTATCCAAGCGCAGGAAAGCAGCCACCCAGCCCGGCACCACGGCAGGGACCCCTGTGGTGCTTGGTCCCACTGGAGTCAGGGGGTTCCATCTCCTGCTTCCCGCCAAGGGCACCTTGGCAGTGCCCCCCTTGTCTGCTGGAGAGGGGCTGGACTAGGGGAGGGTGCCGTGGGCGAGCTCCACACTTCTCTGGATCATTCACCACTTGCCAGGAGTGCTGGTTTCTTCTCTCCCATAGCCAACACCGAGAGCCAAGGACTAGACATGGCACAGCTCGTGTTGTTTTAGCATCCCTCTTCTTAAAAAAAGTAATTAAAAAAAAATAAAAAAAAAAAGAGAAAAATCTGGACAACTTCCCAGATTGTACATCTGTCCGTATAATTTACACCACGAGGATGAGGAAGTGAGGAGGGCTGTAAACTCTTTCCATCTGTGCAATGTGTGTGATGATTTTTCCATTCCTTCCTCTCCTCCCCCACCGAAGCCCCAGGCTGGAGCGGCTTTGCCAGCAGCGGGCAGCCCCGAGTGCCAGGGCCGGCTCTGTGCCGTGGGTCTGGCTGCCAGACCTGGGCCCCCTCGCCCCTGCCCTGGCTCCTCCCATGCCATGGGAGCACCCAGCCACCTGCCAGGAAATGGCACTCACTGAACATTTTCCTTTAGAACTATTTTGACTGAAAAGGGTGGGGGGTTTTTTTTGACAATTGGGTTCACAGAATCATGGAATCATTAAGTCTGGAAAAGACTTTCAAGAGCTTCAAGCCCAACCTTCAAGTGAGTACCCCCGTGCCTACTAAACCATACCCCAAAGTGCCTGTCCACTCATATTTTGAACATTTCCAGGGATGGTAACTCCGTCCCTTCCCTGAGCAGCCTGCTCCAATGCTTGACCGCTCTTTCAGTAAAGTAATTTTTCTAATAGCAAATTGACTTCCCTTTGAAAAACTCCAGCTCCTGGTTGGACCTCAGGTGGGTCATCATCAGGAAGCCTCATCGGTCCACTGAGGCTGGGAAACGACTGCGACGGCTCCTGAGCCTGGTTTTCCAACTGCTCGCTGGTACAAAGGTTTTTGTTCTTATATGGGCTGGGTTTCTCGGGGGAAATCCCTGTGCTCCTGGCAGGGGAACGTGGCTCATCGGCCTCGGTGCTGCTCAGCTGCAGCTCTGCAGCTCCATCAGCAAGAGATGAATGAAGGAGCGGGATGGTGCCACCTCCCAGCGCCCACTCTCTCCCTGGCACACCAACAGCCGCTGTTGAATTTCTTTCACATTTCTGGTGAATCACTCCCGGGCGTGTGGGTGGGCACCAAGGGTTTCTCTGGAGCCCTGGCACCACAGTCCCACTGAGCATGGCCCCGAGCCCCAGCCTGTGCTGGGACACCCTGGCACCACCAGCACTCGCAGGACCCCCCTGACACCACTGACTTGGGGCATGATGAGGGGGTGGCAGGCTGTCTTGGGGTGGCCCTGTCCCTGCGCCTTGTCCCCATCCCACTGCCCAGCACAGGCGATCCGTGGGCTGCCAGAACAGCTGCGCAAACAACCGCCGGTGATGCCATCTGTGCCTTTCCCTGGGCACTGCGTCCCTGCGCGGGGACCTTTTCCAGGAGGAGCAGAAAGAGGGCTCTGTTCCTGGTTCCAGGAAAAGGCTGGTGCCTTCCATCTCGGGACGACGGCTCCCTGGCACCGTGTCCCCGGGCTGAAGCCCTGTGCAGGGAGCAGACAAACGATATTTATCCTTCCAGGTGCTCTCCAGCGAGCCCTCCCTAACCCCTTCCCCTCCGGTGGCTCCCGATCCGCAGGCAGGGGTTGCCCCACGCCTCTCACTGGCAGCAGGGCAGCACCGACGGGGTTAACAAACATTAATAAACTTTCTGGGTAGGCACCAGGCAGGCGCTTCCTCCGGCTTGACATTCAATTCCGATTGGTGTGACTCATTAGCTATTTATTTATTTAAAGCCACGGAGCTATTTGCAATATTTTTAAGCAGCAAACACAGTGTGTGGGCAGGGAGCTGTTCTGCCTAAATGTTCGGCTCGGTGACACTGATGATAACTTATCAGAATAAATAAGGAATCTTCCAATCATGGGCTTTTCACTGAGGGAGTGTTTAGTGTGAGCTGCAGCAGAAAGTCATAATGTTTCCTTCTCAGAAACTTTTTACCAGTCTGCGTGTTACATCCAGGTTATATCCTGTGTGGGCAGCTGCCTGCGTGCTCTCAAGCCCCAATTAAAAATGGAATACATCATCCCTCTGCTCCTCTCCCCAAACCCTCACAGCTCCACCAGGTCCCTCCTGGAGCAGCTGCTTCGGGGGGGCTGGGCTGGGAATAGGCACAGGAAGGGTTTGGGCAGTGCTGGGTTGGTGAGGGGGGTGCAGGGAGCTCACATGGTCATGCTTCGAGAACAAACTTTTGGCTAATTATAATTTGGATATTTCCTCCTGTTTTCCTGCCAGCAGCAATCTCCCGAGCTCCCATCCCAACCCGGTGGGCCTGGGGGTGTGCAGAGGCTCAGATCAGGAACCTGAAAAATCAAACACTTCACATCCCCCTATGTTTTCAAGTTATCTCATTTTTATGTAACCCAGTTTGGTACAAATCCAGGAAAAATTTTTGTTGCCATTATTTCCAGGGAAAATGGGGCTTTTCTGCCATTTTGAAGTTTAAAATTTCACTTCCTTAAAACAGGAGCCTCTTGAAATCCTGAGAGATGATGACCTTCTCCATGCACCGAAGCCCCAGCAGCCGTTTAGTTTGTGAAATCTTCCGGAGCATTCCTTCAGAGCACCGGCGGTGGGAAATGTCCTTCCCGCTGGGCAGTGGTGTCCGGCCGAGCACAGCAGCCCCGAGGGCTGGCTGGGCTGCAGTGACCGGTGCCCTGTGGTGCAGAGGGTGCCCGTGGCCCTGGCACACTGCGGGCGCCACTGGTGCCGTGCCTGCTCCTGGGGCAGCTCCGTCGGAGAGGACGGCAGGTCCCGAAGTGTCCCGCATGGATTCTTAGCAATCCGTTTTATTTTTCACTCCATTTCTCCACGTTCTCAGGACTTCCCCCATGGCCACGCTCCTCCTTGCCACATTCCGTTCCGGAGGTGGGGCAGGACGCAGGCTCAGCCCGGCAGACGTGTCCTTGTCCTTGTCCCTGTGCCGTGAGCATCGCCGTGAGCGCAGGGTCCCTCCCGCAGAGCCGGGGCAGGAGTAACCCCTCTGCTGGCTGCCTTCAAAACCGGCTGCATTATTTTGGAGGCAGTTCTGGGGGGTTTAACACACCCTGACTGCTGCATTGTTTGCATTCTTCTCTTTTTCTCCTCGCACACGTTTCCCTCGCTGCTGAGCAGAGCCGCTGGAGCTGCGTGTGCAGCTGGGGCTGGACCAAGGCAGGGGCTGAGCGCAGGGGCTGTGGGGGCAGTGCTGGAGCTGGGAACAGGCAGGTGGGGGGGTTGTCATGAAGTTCGTAGTGAACTCTGCCCACTACCCCCATAATTCCAGTGAGGCCCTGGCACAGGGTGCCCAGAGAAGCTGTGGCTGCCCCATCCCTGGAGCGTCCAAGGCCAGGCTGGATGAGGCTTGGAACAACGTGGGATAGTGGAAGGTGTCCCTGCCCATGGCAAAGGGTGGGATGGGATGATCTTCAAAGTCCCTTCCAACCCAATCCAGTCTGGTATTCTCTGATTCTCTGATAACCATTCCAAAAACTCCCTCCTGCCTCAGTGCTTGGTACGAAACTCAACTCTTTTTATCTTCAAACTATGATTATCAAAAAGAAGGGGCTGGATGCCTGGCAGAGAGACTCCCTTTGTGAGCTCCTGCCTGCTGCACCAGTCACATCACGTTACGCTGTGCTTTCAAACACACCGTGACACGACTGATGCAATGTGTGACGGGAGGGGGATCCGCCAGCAAACGTGAGGAACCCGATTTTTCAAGGAGCATTTTTACGGAAACAACCACGATGCCCTTTTAACTTGTATTTGTGGATTGCTAAATAAGGCCTGCCCACATTTTAGCAAGTCCTGGAATCAGCTGGTTGCAGTACCTGGAGGGGAATGAGCCATAGAGGCAGAGGAGGAGGGGAAGTGCCAGAGCAGGTGGGGGTGAGTCAGTGTCCCTGCAGTGCCCACAGTGGGCACCCAGGGTTGGCATTTTCACAGAAACCCAGAATCATTTGGGTCGGGAAAGCCCTTCAAGAGCATCGAGTCCAAGCTGTGACCAATCCCCACCTTGTCCCCAGCCCAGAGCACTGAGTGCCACATCCAGGCATCCCTTGGACACCTCCAGGGATGGGGACTCCAAACCTCCCTGGGCAGCCCCTGCCAAGGCCTGAGCACCCTTTCCATGAGGAATTTCCTCCTGATGCCCAACCTGACCCTCCCCTGGCACAGCTTGAGTCCATTTCCTCTCCTCCTGTCCCTGTTCCCTGGGAGCAGAGCCCGACCCCCCCTGGCTGCCCCCTCCTGTCAGGGAGTTGTGCAGAGCCACAAGGTTCCCCCTGAGCCTCCTTTGCTCCAGGCTGAGCCCCTTTCCCAGCTCCCTCAGCCACTTCTCATATTACTCACATTTGGGCTTTTGGGTTGAGCATAAACTCCTGGAAAAGCAGTTCCTGGTGGGATTCTGGGATTCTGGTGCTGGCTCAGACACCTCTTGCTGTGACTTGCAAGCACAGTGTCCCCCAGCAGCCACCAGCCAGGGTCCCACCATGGCTGAGGACAGGAGAACCCCCTTGGCTGGGGCTTCTGCAGCTCTTTGCACCACTTGCTCTCGCCCCCGCCTCTTCCTCTTGATTAGCAGCTAAAAATCACAGCAGTGTCTGGTAGGACAAAGCCTGTGACAGCAAAGGGAATATTAGGGTCAAGCTTTATTAAGAAAGAAGCTATTGAAATGACATCCTCCAACATATTGCTATTAGGGCCTTGAAGAGTCTTTGCCTCATTAATGTAAAAGGGAGGTGGCAATCTTCCTGATCAACAGTGGCAATTTATTCTAAAGTGTCCATTTTCTGGATGTCAGAGGAAGACTTTTATTTATAATCTTATTTTCAATTTCCACAAAGAACACTTCACTCACACTCTGGGCAGGTTTATTTTTTTTGCAGACAATAACGATTATAAAACGGTGCTCTGCCCCCACCCCAACCCCCCCCCCTCCCCAAAATCCCCCTTGTAGTAGTGTTGACATATGGAAATGAATCAAAATGTAATAGGCATAATTACCAGCATTGTGTGCAGGCTGCAATTAGTGTCTCTTCAAAGCAGACTTGTAATCAAAAGACACCAATAGACAAGGGGAAGGACCGGGCGGCCGCTCCCGGGATGAGCTGGGGCTGGGAGGAAGTTTCCCACTCTGGGAGTGCAGTGGGTCCCTGTCCAGGGTCAGGGTGGCTTTCTGATGGGTCAGTGGCCCTAGGAGCCACCAGCCACCCCTGACACCCCCTCAGGTGTCAGAGCAGGCTGGGGTGTCCGGGGAAGCTGCGACAGCCCTGTCCCTGGCCAGGTTGGACGGGGTTTGGAACAGCCTGGTGTAGTGGAAGGTGTCCCTGCCCGTGGCAGGGGGTGGAACGAGATGAGATTTAAGGTCCCTTCTGACCCAAATAGTTCGATGATTTTCAGAATTTGTTTGATGAGTCAAAAGAAAATATGGAAATAGTATTCAAAAAGAAATAGATGCTTTCTGCACCAGCAGTTGCTCTGCTCGCCTCAGAACTGGCTTGTAAGAACTTTCGATTTTACCAATGGTGAAAAATTATTTAATTTTCGTGTGTTTTGTGAACTGGAGAATGTTTCTTTCATTCAGCTCTGAACATGAGACACAATCTGGATGTGAGGAAACCCCATTACCTGTATCCCTCCAAACCCCAGTTAAGGTGTAGGGTCCAAGCACAGCAGGTTGACAGCTTTGCAATTCAATTTTTACCTGTCAGAAATGTATCAAGCTGAAACTATTTTTGCAAGAACATTTCTATGTTAATAAGTTTTTGCTTTGAAATAACACCCCCCCACACACCTTTTAATAAGGTTAAAGCATTATCTGGGGCCTCATTGGAAGGGGCTGCTGGGGTTTCATTTTCAAATTCATCTTGTTCCTTAATAGTTTCTCAAAATCAAAGTCAGAATGAAATATTTTATGGCCATTATTCAGCCAACTGCTTTTATTGACCCAAACACACACTCTTTTTTTTTTTTTTTTTTTTTTTTCCCGGGGAGGTGTTGAGAGGAATTGTTCACATCTGGAGTACAAGAAAAGTCTGGGATTTCCTTTGGAATTCCCTGGTTCTGCCAGGAGCCATCCCACAGCAGCCACCCCTCGAGGCTGTGACAGAGTCCTGTGGGACGTGCCGGTGGTGACACCATCAGGTCCTGGGAGCACACGAGGGCCAGGACCTCAGTCTGAGCAAACACTTTGGGAGTTGTTGCTGCTCCAGCTGGAGTTCTGATGGGATGCCAGGGCAGGACCAGCACCTGCAAAGGGTCCAGGAGGAGGGCAGGTGGCACCTGGCACCTCCCAGCACCCGCCGTGCCCCGGCCATGCAGCAGCCACTGCTGGTGGGTGCAGGGGCCGATTTTGGGGTGCAGGGTGACACCAGCCCTCCCTGGTCCTGCTGCCACTCTTGGGGTGCTCAGTGCAGAGCTCACCCACCAGCACCAGCACCCTGAGGAGGAGGAGGTGGGGGACACTGGGGCCAGGTGCTGCTTTGCTGGTGCTGCAGCCTCTCCAGGGAAGGCTGCTCCAAGAGGAGCGGCTTCTCCCAAGTCAGAGGAGAGATGCTGGTGTCAGCCAGGGAAGGATCAGGCCTCTCACCAGCGGGTCTGTGTAGGAGGACTTATATTTGTTTGCAGGAGCCAGATGGTTAAATAAGAGAGTGACATAATTTCAAGAGCTGGAGCCATGAAGAAGGGGGGAGAGAAAGTCATGGGGGGAAGGGAGACCCGAGGGGCCCCCCACCTTTGGGGTGTGCTGACACTTCAGCTCTGCTTCCTGCAGGGATCCATCCTGGGGTGCTTTGGGACATCACTCCCACATTTAGACATCTTTCCTCCTTGCCTTTGGATACACAGGGAAGCTGAACTGCGAGTGGTACTAATGCTGGAGAAGTTATGAGGGCAGAAGTGGTGGGCACGACCTTGTCATCATCATGAAGTTCATGATCTTAAGTAGCTCTCCATTTATTAATGGAGGAGCCATTTATTAACCTGCTCAATTCAGTTGTGCCGGCATAAATTTGAAATAACCCCGTGGAGTGTGGATTTATACCGGCACAACCGAGGGAGAGCCTGGCTGGCGGCTCTGTCCATGGCTGGGGAGGTGGCAGGACAGGAGGGCTCACAGGACAGGTTGTCCCCCACTCTTGTGGGGGCCGGGGAGGGGGGAAGGAGCTTCAGATCTCAATAGCAAAATTAAGCTTAAAAGAGCAGCTCAGTTCCCACAAACCCAAATATCCAGGAACAGGAATGGTTCTTGTGTAGCATGTTTGTGCCAGGGCCGGAGCTTGGCTCATCCTCAGCCAAGGGCAAGGATGAGACAGAAGGGATTTGAGGGCATTGGCATTGCTCATCCCAGTCTTGGTGGGGAGAGATGGTCCCTCGGAATCCCCCTTTCCCGGCTGGAGCCACCTGGCACCCACAGTGTTGTGGTCAGCGCTGGGAACCCCACTGGAACAGCCAAGCTCTGGGTGCTGGCCCTGGAGCAGGGAAAAATAAACCACCAGCTACACAAACCCCCGCAATTCCCCCCCCGACAGAGTCTTGGATCTCCTTCCTCGTCCATGGAGGTGGATTCCAACCAGCAGAACATACCTGTCATGTTTTATTGTCTCGTTCCCTGTGTTTGGTACAGGCTGCCGAGCAAAGGTGATGCCGAGGATGCTGCAGAGGAAGGAAAAATTTCCTCTGAAATTTTAACTGTTCCTTTAGGGCTTTGAAGGAGCTGAGGAGGAGACATGAATCTGAATTTAGAATTACATTTTAAGCCTTCATGTAGCCTTTTCAAATATCAGAAGGAGCAAAGGTCTGCTATCCTACCATCGGAACCGGGCACAACCTCCTCTTTAAGTGCGTACAAACCCCACCCCGTGACTCGTGGCTTCCCGCTGCCTGCCCTTATCTTCCCTTATCTGCTGCTGTGCGGAGGCTGCTCCATCTCCGCGGGCCGTGGCTCCTTTCACAGCCTCCGGAGCGGCGCTCGCTATTCCCGTCACGCACGGGGCTCCCGGCCCCGCTCTTATCGGCAGCCGCACATGGAGCGCCGGGGGATGCCCCGCTGCCGCTGCGCCTCCGCCAGAGCCATCCCCGGCACCGCGCACGGGGCAAGCCGCGACCTGCAGCGGCTGCTTCCTCCCCTTCCTGAGAGAGAGGGATCGCAGCAGGCTGCAGCTGAAAAGACCCCGGCAAATCCTGCGGGAAAACGTCTTTGAAGATGTTGTATAGAGCCAGTGGAAGACTTTGTGCGGGGGGCGTTTTTTGTGCAGGTTCCGGGAAAGCCGAGGTGCCCGCGGGAGGAGTGAACTCCAGCAAAAACTCCAGCGCTCCCTGAGTGCCGGGACCCCACAGCTCTGCTCAGCTTGTGGTGCCACCATTGCCACCGGTGCCCTGAGTGCTGGAACCCCACAGCTCTGCTCAGTGTGTGCCAGCAGTGCCACCGGTGCCCTGAGTGCTGGAACCCCACAGCTCTGCTCAGCTTGTGGTGCCACCACTGCCACCGGTGCCCTGAGTGCCGGGATCCCACAGCTCTGCTCAGCATGTGCCAGCAGTGCCACCGGTGCCCTGAGTGCTGGAACCCCACAGCTCTGCTCAGCATGTGCCAGCAGTGCCACCGGTGCCCTGAGTGCTGGAACCCCACAGCTCTGCTCAGCATGTGCCAGCAGTGCCACCGGTGCCCTGAGTGCTGGGATCCCACAGCTCTGCTCAGCATGTGCCAGCAGTGCCACCGGTGCCCTGAGTGCTGGGATCCCACAGCTCTGCTCAGCCACCTGTGGGTGCCTGGACTTTTATGCCACCTGGTGCCACTCTGCAGCTCTATGGAATACATCAGGGCATTGCTATCGTGGTGCAATAACCTTGTCCTGGGATAATTAACAGCGCTGTCGGTTCAGTGTCCTGCAGAAACGCACCTGAGGAGTGGGGCTGGGCTCGGAGTGACACCAGAGGACAAACACACTTTGGGGCAGGTGTCCCCTCCTGCACCGCCGTCATGATCCACCCCAGAAAAAGAGATGTGCTCGTCTGTGACAGCCAGTGACATCGCATGTAAGAAGTGTTTCTTGGGGGATTAGTGGGGCTTCTGAGCACAGAAACACTCCTCCCCCACCACGCCCACACACTCCTGTGCCTGCAGCAGAGCCTGCACACACGGATGCACACGCGTGCACACACACACACACACATATGGACACACACAGACCCCCCTCCCGGCTCCCTGTCCTGCCTCTCCCAGGCCGTGCCGGGGGTGTGTGGGGAAAGGAAGGAGTGGGCACTTGCGCCCTGCCAGGCGCCCACGCACGCCCACGGCCCATATGGCTCCTGTGCACAGGCTGTGGCTGAACTTGCTTGGGAAGCGCTTTGTTCCTCAGACCCTCGTGGGGAAGGGATCCCTGCCCGTGCTTGGGTTTAGCAGTTTTTCCTCCTGTCGTTGCCTTCTACAGCTCTGCTGGAAGCTGTCACTGAAAGGAGGCTGTGAAGTGCTGGTGTGGCCCCTGCCCTGGCACTGAGGGCTCACAGATCCTTCCCGCTCCCTGTTCTGAGGAAATCCCCAATAATCCATGTCACCTTTGCCACTTCACACTGCCTTGGAGGTAAAATATTCTGAGACCCTCAGAAATCACTTTCTACAGTCAGGAGAGACTGACACAAGAAGTTCTTCTCTCCCTTCTCAGTTCCTTGGCCTGGCACTGGACATTCCCACACTGGGCAGTAGGGACTGGTCAGCACAGCTCCACTCCAGAGAAGGCCCCAGCCCAACCCCATCGCCTGCAGCCCTGGATTCTTGTTGGTTTTAGGATTCAGTTCCCCAGCCAGCCCATGCCCCACCATCAGGCTTTCCCCTTTCTCCTCCCTTCTCTTGCATTTTTCTTCCAAGCACAGGACAGAGTTTCCTTTCTCTGGGTAGTTCTGAAATGAGTCTCCTCCAAGCCAGTGCCAAACAGGGCATTTCTGAATTTTCCCCAAGTCTCTTCCAGTCTGATTTACATCAAACCTTATCTTTTTTTTTTTTTTGGTTTTCTGTCCATCTGTGTATTTATTCCAAGGTCAAAAGGGATTTTCAGGCCCAGCAATCTGCCCAAAATCTCAGTCTGTGCATCTTTGCAGACCCAAAGGCTTTGGGGGGAAGCCAGGAGCTGCGACAGGAGATGGATCCCCCAGGGGTGGCAGGTCTGGGGTCCCACTGCCCACCCTGCCCTGCCTTGCCCAGCCACAGAGCTCCCACAGACATTATATTGGGGCAATGTGGGAAGAAATCTAATCTCATCTTAATTTTCTTAACTAGTATAAATTTCTAAAGAAAAGACATTTGGAAGTGAAATATCAAATTGTGACATTTGGAAAATGTTAAAAAGAACATTGTTGCATTATTGAGATACTTTGTTTCAATTTTCTTTGGAATTAAACTTTGTAAAAATCTCCTGTCGCCGCAGGAGGTCTGTTCCCACAAAACAGCACTTTCCAAAGAGATGGTTTCTGGACTCAATTTTTGACCATCAGTAGTGAAAGGGCCTCAAAAGAGAGGGTGGGAGCCAGGTGTGCACCCAGGTTGTCCTGGACCAGATGTGTCCAGGCTTCAGCCCCAGCAACTTCTGGCTCTGCCATTCACATCCTCAGCAGCCCCAGTGTGGAAGAACACTCTGCTTTGGGAAAAAAAACCAGCTTTCCCAGAAAGATGGATCAGAAATTTGGGCTCCAGGATGCAACACAAATCCCATCAACCTCTGAGGGTGTCGCAGTTCCATTCAGTGCTCACAGGGACAGTGAGTTTTGCAGGCTTTGCTCAACATCACTTCCTAAAGCCAGTGTAAGTCTCTGGATTTGACCTCCTCCATTCCGGATTAGAACAGTTTAAGCCATGCTTAAACCCATGGCTGAGTTAACCAGCCCAGAATAAGATAAACTGGGCTCTGTTTAAGGTAATATCTGTGTCCCACAGCCTGTGCCAGCCCAGCAGCGAGTGCTGGCTCCCTGGGAGGGAGCACCAGGACCACACTCCAGCCCAGACTTCACCAAACTTAGACATTTTGACTGGACAGCCTGAGCAGAGCTCAGGCAGCCCCCATGACAGTGAGCCCCATGCACTTGTGTGGCTGGAATTGTCCATGATCCATGGAAGGTGCTCCCATCCCGAGGAATAAATTGACTCATTCCTGCGTTTACCTTCATTTCAGCACACGTGGGTCCCAGGGCCAAGCCTTGCCCAGCTCTGGCTCTCCCCCCAATCCCAGCACTTGCAGGGATCACCCCACAACTCTGCAGCTCACTCCCTTCCATGTGCACCAGGATCACGGTGACATGCTGAGGATACGCTACCAAAACCTGATGTTTCCTTCCCCCCATCCCACTGTTGGGTTATTTGTGCAGGTTAATTCCATATTTTGTAGTTGTTGCTGCCTGTGTGCAGCAGGAATGGAAGCAGAGCTGGCAGTGGAGCCGCTCGCACCCAAAGGCAGCTTTGTGCAGTCAGCAAAAAGGCGGCGGAAAATGACTGTTCAATGAAATCACATATTTTGGGTAAATGTTGCCTGCTGAAAGAGTCGGTCTCTGCATTAAACTGGGTGGCAGGAGGAGTTGCTGTGAAATCATCGCAGGGATTAGATGGAAAAGAGCATTTCGTGTTTAAGTGCTGATTAAAAAGCAATATGTTACCGAAAAGCTTCGCACCAAGTGGGTGACTCCTGTCCCTGCTGCTTGGTGACTCTCGGGGATTATCATGACATGCCCGATGAGCTCTCAGCACAGGCACTTCACCATTTTCCAGCCCCTGGGTCCCTTGGTGGTGTTTTTGCTGCAATTCAGTGAGGCCCTTTAGGGTGAAATTAATTCAGTTTAGCAGCCAACAGGCTCCAAATCGATTCATTCTGCAGCCGGGATGGTTTATGGGCAGGACGGATGGGCTGCAGCACACGGCTCTGCATCTGCAGACACTGACAGGAAACCTCGGGGGGAAAGGGATCCACAAAACTGTCCCTTTTATGTTTGGGATAATAGTTATTTGGCTGCTCAAAAGGCTGCCAAAGCCTTGCAGGAAAACCCTGATCCCAGCCGTGCCAAGACCCCAGAAAGGCAGAGAAGAAAAAGGACGTGGGTGGGTGTGGCATGGGTGGGTGGCAGCACCGTGGGCTGGGATTGAGGGTGAGAGAGAGGGGACAGCGGGGGTACCCGGGTGTGTGCCACGGCAGAGGTGCAGAAGCCACAGCCAGGGCAGACACACCTTGCTCAGAGCCATCGCTGCCGTCCATCCCCACCCGGCCAGTGGCTTTTCACCAGCAGTGGGAGACCTGTGGGACCCTCCTGGATGCCTCAGGATGGAGAGCCCGTGGGGGCTGCGAGCAGTGCCCACCGCGGCGCCAGCCCTGTCCCTCCTGGCAGCCCAGCGTGGAGGGAGCTGCGCGGCCTGGGCAGGCTCCGGAGGGTCTCAGTGAGCTCATTCACCCCCAAAATCCGGACTCGGGAAAACACTGCGGCCACCACCCCCAGCCCCCCTGCCTGCCCCAGTGCCACACGCTGTCACTGCCCCTGGGTGCTGCAGCGGCTCCGTGTCCCCGCAGGCTGCGCTGGCTCCTGCAGACAGACACACCGACGGTCTGCACGTCACCTGCGCTCCCAGCAGGGTTTGGATCCCGGCTCTCCATTCCCCACCCTGTTTCTCAAATGCTAATGTAGCTTTTGATGTACACGTCTTCATCCTTCAGCAGAAGCGGGATCCAGCTTTGGACAAGCGCAGCACCGTGCCGACGGCGGCTTTGCAACAGGAGCTGCCGTCCTGTTCCTTGACTCGATCCCAGCGTTTTGTCATTTTTGAGGAAATAACAAACTTGAAAGTATTCGGCTTTGGTGCAGCAATTGCAGCTTAATTGCACGTCTCCTTCTGCCCACACAAATGCTGAAAAGTGACTTGGCAAACTTTAAAGGCAATCCAGGACTGAAATGGGGAGGCTTGACAAGCCAGCATTCATCAGCTCTGACTAACGCGTCTGTACTCTCAAACCTGCTGCTGTTCCTGCCTGACATCTTGCTGCCCTCAAAGAATTTCTTTTGAGTCTCAATCAGCGGCTGCCGGGTGGCTGTGTCTGAAAGGTCCCCCCAGCGCTTCAGCTGCCAGGTTACCCACAAACCATTCCTGGGGTGGGGGCTGCGTTGGCTGTGCCCTGGCAGGAGCAGGGGTGGTTTTGCTGCACAGAGAAGATGGAGTGGGCAGATGTCCTGGCATGTCACCGATGTTTGTGCTGGTGATGTTCCAGAGGACATGGCTGGCAGCGCAGCTCCGGCCCCACTCCCCACAGGCTGCAGGCAGCTGCCTCCCCAGGAGACCCCAGTGCAGGTTGGGGTGCTGGGTGGCTGCGGGTTCAGGGAGTCTGCAGTATCTGATGGAGACCTGAGCTGCAGCAAGTCCACAGCTCCCATGAGGGAATGGCTCAGGGGGGCAAAGGGGAAGAGGGAAGGGAAGGCAGAGTCATGGTCCCGCAGGATTTCCAGTACCACAGGCGGTGGGAGAGGTGCTCCGGTGATGTCACTGGCTGGGAGGCAGCACATGTCCAGGACAGGGCTGTGCCTGAGGACAGGGGCAGTGGCAATGCTGGGATTGCTTTGCCTCCCCACCCCCCTGGTGCCCCTGGGGAAGCCACTTGGCAGTGCCGACACTTTTCCCTGCTCAGTGCCGGGTCTCCTGGAGGAGACAAGAGGAGGAGTGAGCCGGGATCAGCGGCTGGTGGGAAAGCATGAGAACGGAGTCAAGAACCCCAGAGGAGCAGAGAGGAGTCACACAACCACCAGAGACCTTGTGGTTGCTCAGGTTCAGGAGCATTTCCTGGGTCTGCTGCTTCATCCAGCCCTCCTTCCTCGCGTGCTGGACAGGAAGATTCTCATCCAGGTGAGCCCAGGCCAGGTGGGACATGGGACGGAGTGGAGTCTGTGAGGCTGGTCCAAGGGGACGGCGCCAGCCCTGAGCTTCCTGTGGACGTGGCAATGAGGGAATCACAGCCCCAGCACACCGTCCCAGGATGTTTGGGATCAGCACAAAGTTCAGGCACGCTTGAATTCATTATTTCTCAAACTGCCCCTCGTGGCTGAGCGGGCTTTAGCGTTCACAGCACGTTGCCTACACTCGGCATGGGAAGCATTGAGTCTACAGGCTTCTGCAAGGAAAATATTTAAGATTTCTCAGCAAATGGTGCATGCAGCTTTTCAGGAGGATGTTTTGCTCTTTTCCCCATGATCAGACTCATCTGGAGTGTTCGAACGGCAGCCTCATTTATACAGAGCATTGGAGGGAGGGCGGGGAGGGGGTGTTCTCTCCCTTCAGAAATGGCACAGTTTACCAAAGGACAGGAATTATGTAAAGCAACAGGATTTACTCCCAGCCCAAAGTCTGTAAACAGTGTGAGTTATGCTGCATGGAGCTTCTGAAAAGATAACTGGGAGGGGAGGCCCCTTGGTTTGGTTTGTGAATGAGCGACTCAGTGGTGGCTGTGGGGTTTATTCCGCTCCACAGTGTGCACGCCGTACTCGCCGCGTGCTCGAGAATGAGCAGCCGAGGAAATAGATCTTTGCTGGAGGCAATTGCTTTCCCAACAGCGAGAGCAAACATCACGCACGGCAGGCTTAGAGGATATTATTTTAGTACCTTTCTTCTCACTGCAGTGCAAGGTGGCCGTGTGCTGGGGCAGGCACGCGGGGTCACCCCCTGCTCCCCACGCTCCAGTCGCCATCAGGCTGGGCTGTCAGTGTGGGTGCAGAATCGCCCTCAGTCCCCACACTGTGGCTTGTGCTGTCTCACTTGATGAGGCCATTTGAAGTCCCTGTTGGCTCCTGCCCTGGCCCTGGGAGCTGTACCCTCAGCTTCTGCTCCAGGGCCTGCCTGGTCCCTCTGTCCTTGCTTCTGCACTCCTCCAGCCACCTCCTCACATGAAACAGCTTCTTGCCACACTCTCCAGAAGTGGAAATCCAACTTTCTGAAAGAGCATTGCAGTTTTGTGTGCATTCTGCATGAGACTCAAAACAGCATCTTCCCAGAGAAATCTGTTGGGATGATCTAAACCTGTTGGGGACAGGGTGGGTTTAGGAGCCTCGGAGAACAGTAGAGATGCGATGCAGCGGAAGAAGCAGGGACCTGCGGTGTAGGGTCTGCACAGGGGATCATGCACGAAGTGCCCCTCCTTCACGGGCTTGGGCATCCTTCATCCTTCTGCCGGGAGCATGGAGGATGCCCCGGAGATCCCCACTCTGCCCCCTGCACACCAAACCCCAGAGCTCTCCTGGGGGCACTGAGAGGTGCCTGTGCCACAGGAACCCCAAGCAACCCAGGCAAAACTGCTGTGATCCTCCCCAAAATGCCTGCAGCTGCAATGCCTCAGTGCTGGTCACCTGCCCAGGTGTAGGGCTGCTGGCAAGACCATGGGGGGCAGACAGGGCTGGCAGCTGGCTCTGCCTGGCTTCTCCAAGCCTCCCTGTTTATTTGTTCTACAACAGCTTGAAACCAAATAGGGTTAATAGCCCTCCCTGTGTCCTAGTGAGATGAAACTACCATTGGGAGACCCAGGACAATTTTTATATAGGATTAGAAAACAAAAATCAATATTTAATTATCTGTAAGCTTTTTGTGTCACTGCATCCTTAGCTTGCTAACGGTGAGTGCCGGCTGCCAGCAGAAAGTGAGTCATTAAAGGCGCAGTATCTTTTACTGGCCCGTTATGGGAGCACAGTAAATAGAGCACATTATCACTCCTCACACACCTGCACGGTTATATATCTTTACAATCTCTATTTACCTATATTTATGGTGGGTTTCTCCTGTATATTATATGGCCAGGTTAACTTTAATGGGCTTCATTAAAACAGGCACTTAACAAAACTTTGGAACATCCTCGTTTGGACAGACGGCAGGAAACCGAAACGGGGAAGGAGGAGGAAAAGCACTTTGTGTCACCAAGTCCCTCCACTTGGGAGCTGAAGGGTGGCTGATGGAAACGCTGGTGGCTTCAGGGCTGTGTCACCACCCAGGGCTCTCTGGGACCCACAGCCGTGGCGAAGCAAGGGGCTTGGGGAGGGTCAGGGCTGGGAGGAGGAGGATGGAGCCTTCACTGGGTGCTGGGTGCTGGGTGCTCAGCCCCAGGGTGTCCCCTGTGTGTGGGGAGCTGTGAGCCCAGGCTGAGGGGCTGCTCAGGGTCTCCTTCCTTACCCCTGTTGCACCTTTCCCCCATATCTGAGTCACAGCCCCAGGGGACAGACGGACACAGCGCCCAGCACTGCTCCTGCTCCCCTGTTCCCCTGCTCTCCTTCTCTCCTGCTCTCCTGCTCTGGGTCCATTCTGTGGCTCTGTCCCTGCGGATCCTGCGCCTCCATCACCCCGTGCCCATCCGCCTGTACTCTCTGTGCCACGGCCCGCTCAGAGCCACTGAAAACGTAATAAATAAATATCCTGGGAAACGAAACCTTCCCCCGTGGTGAGGGGAACGGGCAATTAGCGGATCTTTTTTGCTTCAGTAGTTAATTTTTTACAAGCCTCCCTTATTTTCCCTGTTTCCCCTGGTTAATAATGACTCGCAGGCGCTTACACCATAAATAAGTTCCACAAATTTCGCAGATGCACCGGGCTGTTTAAGCAGGGAAATTGAGCAGCATATGTCTGAATGGTTAATTGACTTAATTGCTGTTAGTTGGGCTATTAGCACACTTGATCCACCCCAATGACCGCAATACTTTCTTAATGGTGTTCATTTTATTTGGATGCCAAGCTCCAGTTACCATTACAGGGAAATTTCCAATTGCTGATTACCTCATAAATATATAATTGTAGTCATAGGCTAAATAAAGCCAACAGGCATTAATAATGAACAGCGTTTGACTAAGAGCCTTTAAAGGATGATGGAAGTTTCTTTAAGGACCTCAGCTATTCTTGAAATGTAAATAATCTTTCATGCTTCTATTTTTAATGATGCTGCATCCTTTTTCCAGTCAGCATCAAGCACCAGGAGAGGTGCTTGGTGCATCCCACGTCCACGTAATGTCCAGAGAAAACAACAGAGCTGGGAGCCCCCCGAGCTCTCCCCATGCCAGGATCAGTTCCCAAGGGATGCTGAGGTTATTCCTTTTGGGCAGCCACAGGCGTGTGAGTGACCACTGACTCCAGCCGCTCATCCAGGCTTTCTGAAAACAGTTTATCCCACTCCCTGCCTGTAGGGGAAGGCAAAATCAAAGCACCACCAGGCCAGGTCCTGCCGTGTGCATGGGGGCTCGCTGGGCAGGGGGGACACAGGCAAGGGGTGCTGTGTCTGCCACGGGCGAGGCTGCTGAAACCAGGCGAGTGTGTCACCCACTTCAGCACCTGTCACACTGGAGGGGATGGCTGTCACCTCCCTGCCCAGCCCCCTGCAGAAGGCAAGGATGGCCCTGAGAGCAGCCCCCATGGCAAGAGTGGGTGACCAGGACGCCACTCAGGACCAGCCTGGCTGTGGTCCTGGGTCCAGCCGCTCCCTAATCAGTTTAGTCTGTCGCCAGACAAACCAATAACCAAAAAACCACCCCTGCCAGTGCAGATCTGCCCCCAAGGATGGCACTAAGGGCAGGTGTGATTTATCCAGAAGAGGAACAGCAAGGGAGAAAGGGCCTTTTCCAACTCCAGCATTGTTGCTGCCTCTAGAGACAATTTAATTATCCCAGGCTATTCTTAACTGACCTAGTCAAATGAACCTGCCTAGCTCTGTCCACAATAATTACCCACGATTTGCTAATTCATGTGGAGAAGAAATTACTCCTCGATAGTCTGTTAATCTTTGATTCCCAACCATGAGCTCATTTACTCCAGGCTTGTTCCCTACTGGCACCAAACGGAGAGCATTGCATTAGTTCTTTTCAGCTATTAGGGAACTACTTATAATTAATGTTGGCTTTGACCATAGCCTGGCTTTAGGCAGATACCTTGGGGTGCTGAAATGGGTGGGGGCTGTGTCACAGCCATATTTCTGGGGTTTGGGACCATCCTGCACATCCCCATGGCAGGGTCACTTGTGATAACAAGCAGGGCTGGCACAAGTGGGACCAACCCCTGGGTCATGGACACAGGGAAGAGGGGACCTGCCACCCTTAGATGTGCAGGGTGACAATGGTTCCCACGAGTGTGGGCAGCATCCCACCCTTTCCCTCATTGCCAGAGGGGTGGGAATGTGTCACCCCAGCTCTACGTCTGCCATGGGACAGGGAGGGCATGTGACCAAGGGCTGCCCCATGGGGGATGGCACGGGGGGCTCTGCCACCATCCCACTAAGGAGCTGTTTCCCATTTCCAGCCCTTCTGCCCACTTCTGTGGGTGCTGCTGCGTGATGGGAAGCCAGTGAGTCACTGGATGTGTGCAGGGATGGACGCTGTGAAGAAAGGAAAAAAGTCAGGAGAGAGGAGAGGGCTTTTGAGGAGCAGGAGAGTGAAACACTCTTGGCAGCCTCCTGCTTGAGCTGCTCTGCCTCCAGTGCCACGGCCCCTCTGCACCCCAGGGCAGCCCCCCAGTGCCTTCCCTGGGGTCCTTGGGGAGGAACACAGGCTGGAAGAAGTCGGGTTTCACCCATTCCTGAGGGTTACAATTCCCCTGTCCTGCTTGCCTTGCTCTGCTGGGACCTTTCCCACCAGGGTCTCCTTCTGCAAACCTACCAGGGACTGGTCCCTGTGTCACCAGGAGCTGGCAGGGGCTCCCTGCCTGCCCACCCCTCATCAGGTGGGGGTGAACTTCTCCCCATCTTCCCTCTACCCTCCTCTCCACCCTCGGCTGGACCACTGATACTGCTGGCAAGACTGATGGCACCGAGGCGGGGGGGGGGGTCAGGCCGCCCTCCAGACCAGCAGAAAATCAGAAGCAGATGTTGCTTCAGCAGAGGAAAGGTCTTGGGATATGAAATAGTTTCACCTGGTGCCTTCATCTTCTGGAAAATCACACGTGACAATTCCTTTTGAAAATGATCAAAGCCAGGCACGGCGTTTCCTCTCTCCTTGCCGATCTACTCCACTCTGTTTTATCAGATGGAGTTTAAAGCCAGAGCATGTTTTATTTTAAAACAGACTTTAAAAATATTCTGGCCTTTTGGCTTGACCATTCAAACCATCTGCTTTCCTATGTCTCAGATGTTGGCCCAGAGAAGGGGAGCGGTGTTAACAATAAGCAAAAGTACCTAATAATCAGTTTAATACAATGCTGCACAATACTTAAGGAGTTGGCACTCCCAAAGTTATTACCAGAAGCCAAATCTTAATCCTTTTTAAGTTGGGGGGGAAATGGATCAAAAATTAGAATGATATCAAGCATAAAATAATCTTCTGTCTGTATTGCACTGATAAAAAAAAAATAGAATATATAATTACCATGTACAAACTGCTTATGTTTGTGATTATATGTTGCTGCCATCTCCAGGTCCTCACGGTAAATGACTTAATTGGGTTGTCCGGATGTATGGATGGAGAGTGGGAACGTGGGCTGGATCTCACAGGGATATGGGCTGGATCTCACAGGGATATGTGCTGGATCCCTGCCCCGGGGCTGCCGCGGGGACCAGGAATGCCTGAGACAGGGACAGAGCTTTGCTCCTCCTGGAGATGCTGCAGAGGGTGAGAGGGGCTGCTGGGCCCCCCCCTCTCCCAGGGCTGGGTGCTCCCACCTGGGTGGCTGCTCCCTGTGTTCCTTTTTACCTTCTCCTTTGCAGTTGCCATATCCCACCACAGATTTTTTTTTCTCCTGGCTATTTATGAGTGGAGTGAGAAGAAAGTCTGGCAGAAGAATGGAAGCTCTGAGGGACACTGAGGGCACAGGAGCTGGCGATTTTGGAATTTAGAAAGTGCCATTGAATCAACAAGGGAACAGGGAGGGAAGCACAAAGGATCCAGTGCCCTGTCTAGACACTAAATGTACTTGAAAATCAAGTCATGGGATTATCTCCACAGAGGAGCAGACTGGACAGGCATAAAAACAGTGTTCAGGGTTGAAAGGAAATTGTGAGAAATAAAAAAACCAGCTCAGAAAGCTGGCAAAGGGAAAAGGCTGGGGCTTCCCGTGGCTGTGAGTGACACCCAGGTGGATAAGGCAGTGCCTTGGGAAGGAAAATGGGAGACAAAATTTCAAGGGGTTAGAGAAGCATCTTCCATTGGCACACACACACACACAGAGGAAAGATAACATGGAATAGCCTGACCTCAGGAAGGAATTGTATCCACTTGTGGGACGAACAACACCAGAATGCTCCCCAGGCAAAGGGGGCACCCAAAGATCCCCTGGATGGTGGCTCCGATCTGCACCCCTGTGCAGGGCGGGGAGCTGTGTATGACAGTCAATGTCTGCCCATGGACAGCCCAGGAACAAGCAGGGCATGTGGAACACACCGGGATTAGGGGATTTTTTGATGTATAAAAACGCCTTATTCGCTTTCTGCCTTTTCTGCCACATATCGAACCACAATATCCCTCACAGCTTCACGCTCCTCTTTACTGCCCGCTGTATTTATTACAGCTGAGGAAAGAGATTTTTTTATTTTGGGTTGGTTTTTTTTATATTTGCTAAATTCAGCCATTTTTCTGGTGAGGACGTTCAGTGGCACAGAAAGCAATGCTCTCAGATAAATTCATCATTCTCAAAAGCCTTTGGTGTCATTTAGCGAGGAATTTTTGCTCGGAGAAACATTTCGATGCAAATGATGGCCATTACCACAATTAAATATTTATTTTTTTGCCCCCAAATGTGAAGATAATTTCATAACTGACTCAGGAAGGTGGGCAGCTCATGGCAGGGGATGGAACAAGCTTTCAGCTCCCTTTCAACCCAAACCATTCCATGATTCTGTGGTTCTCTGATTCTTTGACTCTGCTCTTAATGTGCTATTCCATAGACTCTGACTGGTTTCAAGCTCTTGGGCAGAGAATTTTTCTTGATAGCCTCTAAACCTGCAAATCAATACGTGAGATTTGCTGAACAATCCAGCCAAATCAAAGGTATATTTTGAACCTGAAAAAGTACTCTCTGCACTTTTTACCATTTACCCAGCACTAATATTTACCTGGAATTAATTCTTCTCCTTTCCCAACCCAGAGCCTCCCTTCTGGGGGGAAGCCCTCGTAGCTTTTGTGGGATGAAAACATTTTGGATGGACACAATTTGTTCTCTGATTTCCCAGGATCCGAAACCTACTTGATGTAAAAGGTCAGAAGAGTTTTCAGTCATGCAAACAAGCTGCCAAATACAGACGGCCAGAAAGATGTAAATTCAGTGACTTGGACAATTAACATTTAAGCTAAATTAAAACTAGAAGTGGTGAGGGCGCACAAGCAAGGGTTGTGCCCATCACGTCTCTCCAAGCTGGCACAGCACAGCCAACCTCAATCCTTCAATCCCACCTGCTCTCAGGTGGTTTATCACCAATAAACTCCCAACAGTTTATGACCAAAAAACCAATAATTTGAGTAACACCCATGCAAAGAGTTTTGGCTACTGCATCAGAGACTAAATGCAGGGGAGATCAGTTTTGGGCACTGTCTTTTGTGGCATAATTCCTTTGGCCATGCCAGGCGTAGCTGGCACAGGGATCCCAGTGTCTTTTCCTCCATCCCGTCTTCCCTGTCACTGCCCTTGGATCCTTTCAAGCTGGGAGGGAGCTGGTGGGTTCAGGGCCATCCTCCTTCCCTCTTCCAGACCAACTCAGTCTCCTGTGGTCCCCTCACTTCCACCCAGCCTCCTCTGACAGCAGGGATGGGGAAATCCCATCTGCCTTCCCTCTGGCTGGCTTTTCCTCTGCTACACTGTGGGACCACCATGTTCCCACTGCAGCTTTCCCCACTGCGACTGCATCTGGGAATCTTTCATTTCCTCCCATTTTTGCCAAGCACTTTTGGGCTGACACCACTTTTCTGAGCTGTCCCTTGCAGCACATTTGGGGTTCAGTGGGCCAGCCCAGGCTGAGCCAGCAGCTCCCCAAGTTTTGGGGTTTGCCATCACCCTCCAGACTGCTGCCATCTTCTGAACAGAGCCGCACAGCTGGCAGGGGAGGGGTGTGCTCCCTGGAGCTGCCTTTGTGTGGGAGAAATTCCACACAGTGCACGCGTCTCCTCTCCGGTGCCCAGCAAGGTGGGACCGAAGGAGACAAGGAGGGACCCTTTAATGAGGGGGGTGTCTGAAGGACTTTGTGAATGGACTGGGAAAGTCATGGGCTCGGGATCACATTGCGCCCGCTGTAAGAGCCCCGTAAATGGAGTCATTCTTGGTGGCAGTAACTGATCCGCCTCCCGGCTGAGAGTCATGGAGATTAGGCATTAATTGAACACGGGCTCCGAGGGGGGAGAGAGAGCGCGGGGTTAGGGTGGGGAGGCAAAGGAAACATTAGAATGGGAGCACAGAGAGAGGCTGTTAATAAAGACACAAGGGCAGCTGTGCACCGAACGTGGGGGGATATAGGATTTCAAGAGCCGGGCTCCTCTTTCCACTCAGAGCTACCTTTCATGGGATGTAACCTTAGGAATGAGCGCCGGAGCCAGCGCCGCTCCGGCAGCACTGCCCTGGGGACGGGGACAGGGACAGCCCTGCCTGGCCGGGGGGTTTCTGGCAGCATTGCCCTGGGGACGGGGCAAGGGCAAGGGCAGCACTGCCCAGTGAAGGGGTGTCTGGCAGCACTGCCCCGGGATCTGCACGCCTGGGAAGGGAATTGCATCCATTGCTTCCCACCCACCCGGGACCTCGGGATTAATGGATCGGGAGGGGGGTGATGAGCAGAGTGCTTTGGGAATGGGGAGGGTCACGGGGAGCCGTGCCCAGCACGGCTGGGGCTGGGTTTAATGTGGAAGTCACGGCGAGACAATGAGTTTTCCTCGTCAGAGCTTTTCAGTTCATTACTCTGCCTCTCTCTTTTCTGCAAATAAGTAAATGCACTTAACAGGTTGCTGCAGGTCACCTAAGCTCCCTGTCGTGTGTGCACTCTTATCCCCTGGTAATTGCAAAGTGCTGCTACCGATCTGAAATGTCAAAGAAGTGATTTAAATAGGAATTTACATTTGCCGCAAACGAGGGCGGCACGCACAGACAGGGACTGCAGCCAGCTGGCACCCAGCGCTGCAAAACGGGGGGACTGGGCTGGAATTCGCACCCCCACATGTGTTGGGATGTCCAGGAATTCGCAGAGGAAGATAATGAGACTTGGAAATGATCCTCCACTGGCTGCAGGTTGGGGCATCGTGGGGAAATCACAAAAGGCTCCTCAGACCCTTTAACCTCCCTTTGCACAGGTACAAGAGGAGGACCACGGTTTGCTGGTAGGAGTGGAGGGACTTAAAGCTATAGAATCCTGGAACAGTTCAGGTTGGAAGGGACCTTAAAGGTCATCTCATTCCAACCCCATCACTGGCATAGGGCTCACACGAGGCTTTTCCAAAGGTGTGGCTTCTCCCCAAGCTCTGGGCTGGCCAGAGATGGCTCAGGGTGGAATGAGCTCAATGGACCCCTGTAACCATCTCCAGCCGCTCCCAGAGCTGCTGAATTCCCCACAAACACACAGTCCAGCTGTGATCCCGGGCGTTCCTGTGTGTTTGGCAGCCAGAAAGACACCCTGGAAAAAAGCTGGAAGCAAACCTTCCACTGGAAGTGGTGATCCCCTGCTGATTGCCAGCCTGAGGACAAACAGCTAGAGATCGTCCAGAGCTGGCATGGTGCTGCCCTTCCAGCAGCCAGGTGCGGATCTCCACTTGTTTTCCCTCCCTGAATTTCAGGATCACTGAGAAAATTGCAAGTGAAATTCCCACTTGTGGCCAACCCACGTTCCAGCGCTGCTGGGAGCCACTGCGGTCCAGGGCCGAGGGGCACCAGTCTGTTTAGACAACCCTCATATGCACAAATCCAAACTTTGGAGACACGGATTTTGCCACTTTGGCATCCAAAGGGCTTTCATTAACGCTTTGCTGTGGCTCTGATACGGCGGATAATGTGGGTTTCCCAGTGGAGCGTGCATTTCCTCAGGCACGTGGAGAGCTGGCACCTTTCCCTTTCCTCCTCTCTCACACTTTCCACATGAGCAGTCCCAGCAATACACACAAACCCATTTAGCAAATGGATTTTTTTTCTTGTGAAGTGTTCAAAAATAGTCACCCTTTATTATTAAAGCTGATGATGGGCGTTTCATGACTCAACAGTCTGAGGGCGAATCTGCACCTGGGATATCAATAGTGCGCGTAAGCAACTGCAGCAATCGATAGTCCAAGTATATTTCTGTATTTATTACGTATTCAATCGACTAAGTCCTGCTCTTTTATCAATACTTTAACTGATAATAAAGCTCTGTTTGCTATAGAAAATATTAGACACTGTATAACAAATAATTGCACCTGGGTGTGTGTGAGTATCGAGCTGCAGAGGCACAGCAGGAGGGAGCCGTGCGATACCCTCCTGGTGATCCCACCTTGTTTGATTAGAGGCAAAACAAAACGCCACAGATGAGACATTAAAAGCATCTCGTGCTAATACAGATCTGAAGCCATCAAAGCAGGAAAGATTAAAATGAGCTGGTTCCTGATTTCCAGTGGTGTTTGAAGCTCCTGCTTTTATTGTGCTGCTCCCGGGGATTCCAACAGCGGCAGTGGCCAGACACAGGTCAGGTGTGCAGAGCTTCCTCTTCCCTGTCTCTGCTACAATTTTGGACAGGTCAGGTAGCCCCCAGTGTTTGCTGCAGGTATCTTGCAGCAGGAGAGAGCAGTGGGATTGAGATTTAGAGGTTTAGACCGGATATTAGGAAAAATTTTTCTGTTGAAAGTATTTCCAGCCCTGGCACAGGCTGCCTGGGGCAGTGGCAGAATCACTGTCCCTGGAGTGATTTAAAATCCATGTGTGTGGATGTTGGGGACGTGGTTTAGTGGTCTTGGCAGTGCTGTGGGATGGACTCAACGATCTTCGAGGGCTTTTCCAATCAAGAGGATCCCACGATTCTGTGATTCAGACACATTTTACCTGGGACAGGCATTGACTTTGACAATGCTCTGGCTGAGGAGGCCTCACTGGATCCATCTGGTTCCAGAGAAGGGAACAACAGGAGCTGGTAGGTCTGGGGCTCTCAGACACCCTCAAGCAGGGATATTCCCAACTCAATGATCTTCGACTGAGAAGTTCCCAGCTCTTTATCCCTCTCCTTCCAGGAAAGTGTCAGGCTGCAGACAAATTTGGGGGCTTGTTGCTCGCAGCCCTTTAGGTACACAGGGATCCTAAACAGCCAGGAAGGAGCTCATTACAGTTTGCAAGGTGTTAATGAGCAGTCTGGGACAGATGTGAGCAAACCCTGGGTGTTGATCCCCGGGTTATTAATGCTCATGCCCACAGAGGAATAATCAGGGTGAGTTACAGATCCAGGGTTTTGGTGCTTTGTGTGCACAGTTCTGGATATTCTCCCAATTCATCCCTATCTGGTGGGCTCATGGTGGCACCTGAGAGCAGCAGTGTCCCCAGTGCAGGTCACTGATGGCCCAGCACCAGCCATGCCACCACCACACTGTGGCCTCCATCCAGAAGAGAAAGCAGCCAGCTTCGAGTCAAATGTGAAAGAAGAGACTTTTTGTGTCACTTTTAATTAAGCCGGATAGCAAAGCCTCTGTGAAGTGTGAGGAATGTGTCCTATGAACAAACACACCGCATTACTACCAGTTATATTTTATTTTTATCATTGTTGTTATTTATTAGTCTGGAGCCCCAGTAGCCCATTGATCTGCTCCTGAGGAGCCTGAGTGAGGCTGAGCACCCATAGATCATCTTTGACAGAGGCTGACATGGGCATTTTCTGTCCTAAGCCATTCCCTAGGAGCATGTGAGCTGTGGTGCAGCTTGGTTGGAGAAGGCTTTGCAAGGGAAGCAGGTGACAGCAGAAAGCCTGGTCCTGCCGTGGTGTGAGGCTGTGTGGGAGCCGAGCACTGGCTGCTGCTGCATCCCCTGGGATTTTCGTGGCACCTGAGGGGTGGCCTGGGCAGGACCTAGAGCAGCCTAGGGAGGTGGGAGCCAGGCAGGTCAGGAGATGCTGCCCCAGGTAGGTCACATCCCTGGTAAGGATTTTGCTCATGCAGAGAGGTTCGGAGAAGAACAAAGAGCTCTTTTCTTGTCCAGCCTAAGGATCCTGGTGTGGGATGTAACCAGATCAGTGCAGGTGAATAACCCCTCTACAGTGACCTGGAGAGGGCAGGGTGGTCCTGCTGGAGTGGGGCAGGGGCCTGGCCCCCGCTGGGGGTGAGAACGGAGCGTGGGTGGAAGCAGGGGGTGCTTTTTCCCGCAGCTCTGCAAACATTAATTGCCACTCTCCCTCTTTGAAAGCAAACGGTGGAAATGCAAGCGGGGAAAGCAGGATGCCAAAAAAATTGAAAACCTTTTCACGTGCAGAGAATGCCGTGCAAAGGAGTGAGGAAGGGCTGTTGGCTGATCCCAGCCCACCCCTCTGCACCCACCAGCTCACTGCAGCCGTGTTTGCTCTGGGAGCTGCGGTGCCCCAAAGGCAGGCACGCTTTGGCTGCCAGGAAGGCCCTGCTGTCCGTGGCTCCAGCCCAGCGAGACGCTCACACACGATTATCATCTTCCTCAGAAGGGCAGGGAAGCGGCAGCACAGCCCTTGGGGCGGAACCCTCACCCAGCCCGTGCTGAGCTCACACTCACCCTGCCCGTCCCCAAACCAGTGGGGTCCCCTGGTGCCCCCAGGCACTGGGACGTGGAGGGCAGAGCACACATCCCCCGCTGGGGCTGGGGCCAGCGTGGCCGTGCTCCATGGACAGAGCAGTGACCAGCCGAGGCGTCTGTGTCCCGCTGCGTGTTCACATCCCTGTGCTCTGCTGCTTTCCGAGGGGGAACGTCCGTGTCTTTGTCCCTGCCCATTGCCCTCTGCTTGCTCGTGCATTTGATCGTTTCAGACAAGCAGCCTTCACCTGAGGACATGTCAGGGCGCTGCTGGTTACTTGTCCAAAGGGGAAAACATTCTTTATCTCCTTCAGTAGCTCGTGCTTTCTGAGGCAGCAACACCCCGCGCTGCCGGAGCCGGAGCCCCTCGGGTCGCACGAGATCCGTGTTCTGCGTAGTTCAGTAATTCTGCAGATGTTCTGCGTTGACGTGACCATCCCAAGGAATAAAAATCTGCAGCGTTCTCAAAGCGAAAAAGGGGTTTCATTTCCAAGAGATGGATTGGTGTGGCAAAGGGGAAGGGCACGCTATGGCCTGCGGCACGGAGCCAGCTGGCACTGCCAACGCCACCTTTGCCCACGTGTCTCTGGTCAGAGGGGGCTGTGGGAGCAGAGGTGACCTGCAGCAGGTGGCAGGGAGCCCTGGCCATCACTGTCACAGCTGCTGGGGACACCCCTGTGCTGCCACCCTGCATCACCCTGTCGAGGAGTGCGGGACACCCACGGCTGGCCCGAGGCAGCCAAACCACTGAGCTGAGACAAATCCGAGTTGCTGTTCATCCCATGAAAACACAGGATTTTCACAGGGCCTTGGGCACAGCTTGTAGCCGGCTGAGGCTCCAGCGATGGAGACAGGAGCTCATGAGCTGCTTCCTGCCCTGGCTGTGAGCTCAGCACAGCCTCTGCCGGTGCCACGAGGGATCCTGAGACTGGCCAGAGCTGGGGTGGCAGCTCAGAGAGCCACAGCTCTGGGGTGGGCAGGGTAGCTGGAGCGGGATGCCCAGCTGGGACGGACGTGGGATGCACTAACAGTGCTCCCTGCAACTCCCCGCCCTCCCCTTAGGTGTCCTGGCACAGCCCTCAATGCCCCAAACACCCTACATGAGCAGAGAGCTGGGCACTCTGTGTGTGTGTGTGTGTGTGTGTGTGTGTGTGTGTGTGTGTCTGTGTGTGTGTGTTTAATAAAATACAAACTTACACTTCCCTTTTCAAACGGAATTAACATACTTTATTGCCAGCTATAAGAATTATTCCTTAAGGGTAAGAAGTTTATAAAAAATTTAAAGTAACAAAGGCAAACTTATAAAAAATTCATCTTTTAGTAGTGATTGCTCTATAAAAAAAAGAGTAGGCTTAAGTGAGAATACAAAATTCACAGAATTAATTATGTAAACAGAAAAAAAGGCACAACAGCTGAGAACTAAACTAATTAGCAGCAGAGTGGCCCTGCCAGTGGCAGCCTGGGCCAGCGCATTGGCTGCGTGAGAGTAACCCACAGTGACACTTGTGTCCTCAAGTTATTTATAACACAGCTCTGCTGAGGCTCAGAGCAGTGCTGGCTTAATTAACCCAACGGTGAGTGTGGGCAACACCAGCTTTTCTCACCTGTGCCTTGTGCTGGCATCTTTGTCCCGAGGGTGCTGCAAGCTGGCGTTGGCTCAGATTTACCACAGAATCCTCCGGAAGAGCTGCTGCAGGAGTCAGGCAACTCATGGAATCACGGAATGCCAGAATGGCCTGGGTTGCCTGGCCAAGGGTCCCAGAAGACAGAAAGAAAACCCCAGATCCCCATGAGGGGAGTACTTGGAGGGAAACCCCAGCCCTTCCCTGAAGATTCGAGGCCTCCAAGCCAGGACAAGGCTGTGGCCAAACCCTCTGGACCTTCCCTGCATCCTTGGCAGAGAGCAGAGAAGGGGCAGGAGAGGGGAGACAAGGCTGGGGTGGGAGAAGGAGAACCCAGCCAGGTGGTGCAGGTTGTCACCTTGGCTCAGCCTCTGTCCCTCTGCTTGGGCACAGCAGCATCCCCAGAGCACCCCTTGATGCTGACCCCAACCTGGACAGATGTGGGAGGTGCTGAGGGGAGGGGTCATTGGGCGTGTCCTGTGCTGGGTCTGTCCCCACCCTCAAGACTGTGGGAGCTGGCTCTTCCCCCTGGGGGACCTCGGCCTGTAGGACTTGGTCACCAAAGTCCATGCCTGGCTGTGCTGCTCCGGCCCCTGTGTCCGGATCAGTCGGGTTTAATGATTGCCTTGCTCCATCCAGAACAGCCAAATGCAAGGGACGGGAGCAGAATGAGCAAGAGCCTTTCCATTCACAGGCACATTAAAGGTGTCATTGAGATGGAAGGCGCTTGCTCATTCCAGCCTGCGCTTTGCATTATTTTTCACTGTAGGAAAATTTTCAGGAGGAGAAAAGAAACTTAAGGAACACATTTAAAAGTGGAGTTGAATAGAACAGGGCTGCTGGGAATACAAATGCTGCTCGGGTTTCCTTCTGATTCCTTCTGCTGGCTGTCCTCTGCCAGGAGGCTCTGCTGGCCCTGCCCCAGAGGAGCTGCTGTCAGCACGGCTCCCGTGGGTGTTCCCAGGCAGGGACAACGAGTCCCGCAGCTCCCGTGGGTGTTCCCAGGTGAGGATGGTGAGTGCTGCGGCTCCCACTGTCTCACATCCCCTCTTGCACGCTCAGGAGGTTTCTCTGCGCTCTCATCTGCACGGAGGACACGGCAGAGACACCCATGGCCTGGCTGGAGGTGACACTTTGGGTGTCATGGTCACGCTGAGCCTGTTTGGATACAAGGCTACAGCTGTGCTGCGCGGTGCCACCAGCGTCTCTGCAGTGGGACGAGGTGTGGCTCCCACCTGGGGCAAACACCAGGGGCTGGCCCTGTGCCGCTTGCTGCCGTGACACACATTGGGTGTGGGGTGGGTGAACACTGTCCTCTTTCCCTGGGAAGGGACAGGGATGGGGATGGGGCCAGGGGTTGGCTCTGTCTGCCCTCCTGCAGAGCCTCCCCGTTGCTGCCACCCACGTAAGAGACAGAAGCGTCACTCGGATTGGGAAGGAGCAGCTACATTTAGAAAGTGCACGAAAGGCAGCGTTCGAGTTTCACAGGAGCCCCTCGCCCACTCTTTTTCTCACCCGCTCAGCTTAATGCATTCCTGAAAAACCTCCTTTCCTCATCCGTAGCTATTTTTTGCCTCTGAGCTGTAGCACAAGTAGGTGGGATCATCTCTCTGTGCCCAGGTGTGCTGTCCCAAGGGCTCTCTCAGGCTTTGCAGCATGAGGAAGCTCCATCACCCCATTGCTGGCCCACAGCGAAATGCCTGGAGGGATTCACCTTCCCTCCTGCAGCTCCTTCCCTGCCCCAGATCCAGTTTTCCCCTCCATGTGATGAAGCAGTTCTAATGGGAGCCCGGGAGGTTTTTGCTCCCATTTGGCCTTCCCTGGCAGTTATCAGTGATGCAGAGCCCGGGATCCCTGGTGCTGAACATCCCAGCCCTGATTCCCTGCATGGGGACTGTGAGGAGAGACAGGACCCACAGGGCTCTTCTCAGCAGTGAAAGACCCAGAGAAATGCAGGTACCGAGGGCAGGGTCTGGCAGCTCCCCCCGAACTTCCTGAGGGCACAGCAGGGAGCAGCTGCTGCTGTGGAGAATTTCCTTGAGGATGCAGGGCTGAAATGACCCCCCTGGCCAGGTGGGCTTCTGCCAACCCTCTATTCGCACACCCCCCTTTCCTCTCCTCTGCTGACAGAGGCTCCCAGTGCCCTCTCTTGGCATGGCTGCCCCTTCCTCTGGCTGCTCTCTGAAATAGATTTAATGAGGATTTTAAGTGGTTCCTTCAGGCAGGTGCTTGCCAGGCCAGCCCGCCAGGACCAAAATCCACCCTGGAAGCTCTCCTAATGAACCCTGCGGCCGGAGGAAGGAATACAGACGGGTGATTCTCTGCATTTGCCGGGAGGGCTCCAAGCGCTCAGCTCCGGCTGCTGCCGCGGCACCGAGGCCAGTGCCAGACGCAGCTGGAGCAGCAGGAGAGCAGGACGGGGCACGATGAATATTTCATGGCGCAGCTCCAGAGCTTTGCATCAGCACCCGAGTTGAGGGCTCAGCACTCCTGATGCTTGATCCCGCGCACAGAAATGTCAGGGCACACGAGCCTGAGTGGGCTCCGAAGGCAAGGAGCAGCCGCTGTGTTCCCACCGAGCCGCCACACTCGGCAGGGGCCGGGAATTGGCTGCGTGGCACAGCGGGGACACGGCGGCACAGCACCAATGCAGGTGGGAGGGCAGGGATTGCTCTGCCAGCGGTTCAGTTTCCAGGCTGATCATAACTCCCGAGATTTCCTCAGGGCTCTGAAAACACACAGCTAAAGAGAAGATCTTCATCACGGAGGGAGAGCAGCAAAGGTTGGGCTGACCTTCCCATAAAGTACCAGCCACCAGCACTAAAATGTCACTGTGAGCACTCTCGCTGCGGGGACTGGCAGGGACAGGGACCTGCCTGACAGTGGTGGGCGCTGGCACCAGCCCACCCAGCAAAAACTCCTCTCTGGGAATGTTTGCCCGGTTCTAAAGCCCAGATTTCCCATGCCTCCAGGAGTCCTCATCCCTGGAGGTGTGTAAGGAATGCCTGGACATGTCACTCAGAGCTCTGGGCTGGGTGACAAGGAGGGGATCAGTCACAGGTTGGACTCGATGGTCTTGGAGGCCTTTTCCAACCTAAATGACCCTGGGATTCTGTGTCTGGACCCCGTGGCAGCCCACAGCCTCTGCCTTCCCAGAGACCTGGAGCCAGGCTTTGTATCATCACCTGCTGCTGAATCAGCCCCGGCAATATCCCGGCGGTGCTTCAGAGCTGGAGAGCTCTCAGCTGGGAGGTGCCCCCTGCCACTGGCATCAGTTCAAGCTGCCTGGTGAACTAAATTGATTTTTTATAGTTGCTCTGGAGCAAGTTAAATGAATCTGTTAGTAGCTGCTCCCTGCTTAAAGCTTCCCTCAGTGCTGGAACTGCAGCCCGGCGCTCCATAAAACGGGGGGGCTGCTCCAGCCGTGCCCCCGCCCCCGAGCGCTGCTGCTGTGATTAGCTGCCTGCTGCATAATTCCACATCATTACTGCGTGCACTCGTGCACTCCGAGGGAGCCATCAGCGGAGCGAGCCGCGCTGGGCTGCGAGAGGAATCCGCGCCTCAAATGGGAAGCCTGTGCAAAACACGACGTGCACGTGTCTGCACACTCCTGGTTTGCGTCTGCACCCCCCGTGTCAGTCCAGAGCCAGCTCCCAGTGTTAAATCACCGGGAGGCACCTCAGCCGTCACAATCCTGCCTCAAAGACAATGACATTAAAAATTAACAGCAGTTTTGCTTTTTTTTTAATAGAGGTTTGTTTGATTTTTTTTTTTTTTTCTCCTTGAACATTTCCCCGCACTTCTGTGCAGTAAAAGGACTGGAAACCCACTCCCATAAAACCAGTGCAGGTTGAGATTCACTGGACTCCAGGACCTGGGGTTTTGGGAAAACAAAGGTCAACCCTCGCACGTGTTCGCTTCTCGGAGAGGGTCTGGAGGCTGCGCTCAGGCTCGAGGGAGCTCGATGGTTCCTGCATCGCGGGGGCTTCGGACACAGCAAGAGGTGTCAAGAGAGGCAGCACTGGAACAGGCGCTGCCCGGTGCCAAACCCAGCCCAAATCAGCCACAAAACCCTTTGGTGGGTCTGCTCAGAGCCACAGCACAGCGGTGCCACCCCGTGTCGCGCTGCCCGTGCCCAGCCTCGGCAGCTGGCACTGCTTCCCCCGCGCCGGCGCTGGGGCTGGGGGATGCTGAGCCGGCAGAGCATGTCCCCCAAAACGGGGCCGGGGGATGCTGAGCCGGCAGAGCATGTCCCCCAAAAACGGGGCCGGGGGATGCTGAGCCGGCAGAGCATGTCCCCCAAAAACGGGGCCGAGGGATGCTGAGCCGGGAGAGCATCTCCCCCAAAAGCAGGACGGGGATGGAGCCGCCCGGTATCGCGGCTGGCACCATCACGGGCGGTTTCTATCACTCCACACAGCTGCTGAGTGCGCCTCTTCCTTCCCAACAGCTGCTGGGATCTGACCCTGTCCATCAGCAGTGCCAGGAAAGCCAGCGAGCTGCCGGCAGCCGCCTCGCTGACATCGGTGTTTTCAAACATGCAGGCAGCGATGTGATCGGCGCCGTCCCCAGAGGCCGCGCTCGGGGCCTCGCTGCGCGGAGCTGCCGCCGGTGCTGCCAGGAAACGCTGCTGCTGCTGCCGAGCTCAGTTTAACTCTTGAAGCACAGCGGAGCCGGGCTCGGGCGGGCGCTCCGTGCTGCTCTGCTGGCTGCCGGATCCCGCTATCCCGGCGCTGGTGAAAGAAAAGGGAACTTTGGAGATGAAGGAGGCAGAGCTGGAGAGGACGAGGCCAGTGGGAGGTTTTCTGGCGGTGCCACCATCGGGGAATGTGGGTGCCACCATCAGAATAAGGAGCCCTATGTCACCAAACCAATGGGTATGGAATAAAAAAAAATGGGGTTTGTTGACTTGGGACAAAAGATAACTAATATCGATTAAAGCAATACAAATTAGCAAGCATTAGCAGGACAGCCAGGGTATCACTTAAGCAGCAAACAAAGGATGCCTGCACTGGATGGGGAGCAGAGGGTGCAGGGGAGGCGCAGGGGAGCTGTGACGAGCTCCCCACGAGGGCCAGCCTTGTTGAGTGAACAAGCGCTCATGGAATTTGAGGCCACCAGCGCCCATCTGATGGTACCGCAAAGCCCTGCCCGCTGCTGGTTGGCGATGGACGGCAAGAAATGCCCCCAGGTGCCAGGCAGGGCAACGTGGAGGGGACAGGCAGCCCCTCAGCGATAGCTTGGGAGGGCTCCTCACCCACATCCCCATCCGGAGGTGAAGGTGCTGCTGGGTGCCCGCTGCCTTTGCTGCCTTCCTGGCCTGAGGAAGCCGTCGGGCTTCGTTTCCCAGCACCCTCGTTAATTTGAACAACTATTTACTTAAGCCCCACCGCCACCACCCCCCCGCACATTATGCATGCGGCCAGCGGGGCTGTGACTGCGGCATCGATCGGTACCACTTCAATACCCTCATTGAGATTCCGGGCACCGGCTCAGGGACTCTATCTCAGTGTCTGGTCAATAGCTTATATTTTTAATTTGTCGATAATCAGTCAGGACCTTGGTCTGAGTGCCGCCGAGGCTCCCTGCTCAATGGAGAAGGTGAAATCACTCAAGCAGGGTCATGTTTATGGCCTGAGGTGAACCATGGGAAATGGAGATATCAGTCAGGCTTATGAAAAATAACATGCTATATTATTTTTCATAAACCTGACAAAATCATATTAATTTAAAGACAAAGATAAGGCACCCAGCTGGCAGCGCTCACTTTCTCTTCCCTTCTGAGCATGCTGAGCCCTGGGAGGTGCAAACCAGCCCAAAATGTTCAGGCCTGGCACCACCATGCAGGAGCCAGTGACAGCCCCCAAGCATGGCACCATCTCACTTGTGCCACTTCTCCTCCCCATCATCATCATCACCACCATCATCATCATCATCCCCTCACTGACTTCAAACACCAGCTGAAGGCAATTCCTTCCACCTAAGGAACAGCAGCAGGAGGGAATCAGGCATCAGCAGCAGAGGGGGAAACACAGCTCTGGAAGGGGGGCCTGGCTTGTTTGGAGGTGATGCCCAGGAACTGCTGCTGGGAGCTCCAAGGTTTTCACAGCAAAGATGTGATTTTTAACAGGAGAAGAAGATACCTGTGTTTGCAGGTGAGTGCTGAGCCTCAGGGCCTTTTCTAACTTTTCTAACTGCTACTACTGGAGTATTTAACTGTTTTTAAGCTTCTTTTGAGAATTTGATACGACAAAAGGTTATTGCCTGGAAACTCTTGGCTTTTGGAGTCTGTATCTCTGAGCAGTGTCACCGAAGGCACGTTGTTAATGGTGTTGGCTCTGCCATAAATGTACCTGTGAGTTTTTGAGGCAAAGGGCAGGGAAGAAAAAAAGAAGCTTGAAGTTGCAGTTTCAGCTTCTAAAGAGAAAAATGTGCTCTGTAGGGTTTCCATCTGAGCTGTGTGAGCCCCAGGAGCGGCTGGGGGTGTCAGCACGTGGCTGCGAGGAGCAGGGCGTTTATAACTCATAGTTTTTAAGCAAACTAGCCCTGGGAGCTCCAGCTCTGTGGGCTGTAGTATCTCCTGTGAGTGGAGAACTCCACTGGGATTTTGGCCTCTGATGGACTCGCCCAGCTCTGGTTGGGACCAATGGCCTTGTGCTGGCCAGGTACCCCTGCCCTCCCCTTCTGTGCCTGGACACAGAGCAGGGCTCATTGCAGCAGCCTTTGAGGAGCCTGTTAAAATACGGACGTGGAGATATAGATTTTCCTGCCCGGTTTTTCTGCAGTTCCTCAGCTCTCATGCACTCAGTTCTACTTGAAAATGCCAAAAAAAAAGGTAGAATAAACTGTTAGAAACCCCCAAGGCGAGATGAGTTGACAAGTCAGGAAATGCACAGGCACACCTGGAGAGGCAGTGGCTAAAAAAAAAGCAGGAAAACCTGGAGCATTTATCAGGGAGAGTTGAATTGCCTTGGGAATGCTGGGAAGGGAGCTGGAAGTAAGGGAGGGAAGGGGCAGGTGTGAACATGGGGGTGTTGCCTTGCAGCGATGTTAGAACTCTAGAATTCCAGAGTGGTTTGGGTTGGAAGGGACTTTAAAGCTCATCCTATCCCACCCCCAGCCATAGGCAGGGACACCTTCCACTATCCCAGGTTGCTCCAAGCCCCATCCAACCTGGCCTAGGACACTTCCAGGGGTGGGACATCCACAGCTTCTCCAGGCAAACTCTTCCAGTGCCTCAGCAGTGCTGGTGACTCCAGTGCTCTGTGATTTTTGGAGGTGGTGAGACATCACCAAGAGCTCGGGGCCGACCCCAGAGCCCCCTCTGTGCCTCGCACCTCCCTGTGGCTGCATCCCCTCCCTGAGAGTGGCTGACCCCAGGACCCCCGTGTGGCTCAGCAGGCTGGGCTGGGTGGGGGGGCTGCGTTCCTGTGGCTCATATCCACCAAGGAGTCCTGCTCCCGTATCTCACACTTGTCTCCTTCGATTTCCCTGACAGCCAATTCTGGAAAGTTGGAAGGTGTGCCATTATCTGGGACTACATTATGAAAGTGTCGCGCGGGTGATGAATGGCAGCGCTCAGCGGCTCCGAGGAGCAGCGGGGAAAGAGTGACATTAGGAAAGATCTGCTTTTTATGGTTTCTTCAATAGGGAGGGCTCTTTGGAGGGCTGTATTTCAAATCAGATAATCAAACACTCTTCCTGGCCTCCCAAACTTCGCAAGAAAGTGCTGGAGGAGTGTCCTGGTAGGGGGACGAAGGGGATGTGACTCATTTGGGTTCTTGACTTCCTATGACAGGGAGCTCTTGGGCAGCAGTGCCCTGCTCCCCTGGTAGTGCCCGCTGCCTTCAGCCTGGTGCTGCTGCCTGTCCTGCTGAGGAGGGGTCTGTGCTGGGTGTTGCAGGGGTCCTGCTGGGTGGGAAATGGCTCCACGGTGGGTTTGCTCTGCTGGAGGGACTGGAGAGAAGAAGAGTTGCAAGGAAATCTGTAGGAGGTTACCCCAGTGCTCTGTGATTTCTCATCCTGGGATGGTGAGATATTGCTCGAGGGTTGCAGGGCTGGAGAAGAGGGGGACCTGGGTGACATTTCCTGCAAGCACAGTGTGGTGCTGGCTCCAGCAGCTGGCACTGCCCCTGTGTGTTCCACGCTGGGCACTTCACACCCTGCACGTGCACTTCCCAGCGAGGCCCCATCTTTCTCCCGGTTCCTGCCCTTCCCCAGCCCCATGGCCGCCCTGTGCCCATCTCCAGATCATCCCATGCATCTCCTCGTGCTCTGCCACGGGAGCAACTAATAAGGTACACGGGCACATCGTTTAAAATGATATTTAATACCACTGGAAAAACCCCAAAGACCTATTGACCACGCAATATCCCGTGTCAGTGCGTTTTACAGGGAGTACGGAGCGAACATCAATAACCCTGCACAGGCTGTTACTGCTCACCAGTAAAGCCCAGCTCAGCAGCTGCGAGTCCTGCTCGTGTTCCTCTCGTCATGGGGAGCCCAGAGCCTGGGGGAATCCATGGCACCTTCCCCAGGGTCTCCTGCTGCTGCCTGGCAGCAGAAGGCTCTTGGCCCCGCATCAAGTAAGGAGAGAATCATCGAATGGTTTGGGTTGGAAAGGATCTTAAATCTCATCCAGTTCCACCCCCTGCCATGGGTAAGGACACCTTCCACTATCCCAGGTTGCTCCAAGCCCCGTCCAACCTGGCCTGGAACACTTCCAGGGATGGGGCAGCCACAGATTCTCTGAGCAACCTGTGCCAGGGCCTCACCACCCTCACAGGGCAGAATTTCATCTGGATATCCAGTCTAAGTCTTCTCTCTGTTAGTGTGAAACCATGTCCCCTCTTTCCGTCACTCCAGGCCCATGCAAATAGTCTCCCTCCACCTTCCTTGCAGGCTCCCTTCAGGCACTGGAAGGCTGCAATTAGGTCACTCCAAAGGCTGAACAATCCCAGTTGTCCCAGCCTCAGAGGGCACTCAGGCTCTTTCCTTTCCTTCAGAAAGGTGGATGCTCTGTCCTAGATACCACAGAACCACCGTGTTTAGTAAGACAGAGCACCAGCAGCACCAGCCAGCTCAGAAAGCAAAGGCTTGGGTTTTTTTTTCCCCTGTTGCCTTCAGGATATTAATAAAAACAGATTAATAAAATCAAAGGCAGCTCAATTAGACAGGGCATCAAGGAAAAAAATGTTTGCTGTACAGTCTTTCAATTTCCATGGCAGTTCTCACGCTGAGAAAATCTGTCTGCAGTTGCTGATGAAAAGATAGAAAGCTGATGTGTGAAACACAGGGGAGGGATGTACAAGCACGGCTGCCTTTGTGCTCCTCGTGTACAACACTCCTGTGTGGTGACATTCCCAGGTTCCCCGCGCGGGGCTGTCCCGTGTGTCCCTCTGGGGATGGCTGCAGGATGGCGTTGGATGGGCGGGGGTTAAATACAGGTGGTGGGCAGGGGGTTTGGAAGGGGTGAGCCAGGAGTGCCTGGTGGGGGTGGTCACCTGCTCCCAGGCCTGAGGGTGGGCAGGAGCTTCTCTCCTTGGGGAAGGATCCCGGAGAGAGTGGGTGCTCCTGGGGTGGGTGCCAGGGCTGGCAGAGGGCTCACTCTGCTCTCCATGGAGGCTGCTCTCCAGGGCACCGTGTCAGGAGCTCTCTCCTGTTTCCTGGTTCTCCCAGCACTGCATCGTAAGGAAAGCATTTATTTCCCCAGTGTTGTTGGGTTACCTTCATTAACCTGGCCCCCGTTTGGAGCAGCTCCGACAGTCTGGCAGGGCTGGGGGAGGCTGGGCTGGCTGCGATCATAGCACACCTCCAGCATCCCTGGCTCCGAGATTGGAGTGGGTCTGGCAGCAGGAATGATCCCGGAGTGCTGCGGCGCTGATGGGGAGGGAGCCCATCTTCGAGGGGAATGTGTCCCACCCCGGAGACTTTTCCAGACACGTGTCCAGTTGGAATCTGTACCTGTGGCTCTATGGGCTGGGCTATTTCCATAAGGAGGCTGCAGGGACTTCCCTCACCCAGAACCCCGGTGCAGAGAGAGTGAAGGCAATTCCAGGCATGTTCCCATTTGCAGGAAGACACCTCCTGAAGATTTTCTGTTGGGAAAATTCCTTCTTGGAGGAGTTGCCTGCTGAGTCTGTGTGTTACTGCTCCTGGTCAGTGCCTGTTGAGTCCAGACAGGAACAGGGATGGAACAGTTCCCTTCTCCGAGGCTGAGACATTCTCAACCAATGGGTCACTTAGGCTGCAGTGTTGTTTACATTCAAAAAGGTTTTTAAACACTGGGAAGTCTGAAGCGAGACAAAAGGCTGTGGCTGAGTGAGGACACTCATCATCCCCTGGGAGCGGGGCTGGGCTGGGGGCTCTGATGGGGCCACAGGGTGGGCACAGCCCATCTCGTACGTGCACCACGAGGTGCCCTGATGGCTCTGTCTCACCCCTGAAGCCCTTCATTCTCAGGATGTAGGCAACAGCAAGAGGCCTTGGCTGTTTGGGATTTTTTGGTGGGCTTGCTTTGTTTGTTTATTTGTTTTAAAGGCAGCAATAAATCCAAGTCTAGTTTTACAAGTGTGAGCAGGATCTGGTCCCAGGGAGGATCTGCTCTCAGATCTGGAGTGTGCTGCTGAGCCAGAGAGAGCCTGGCACAGTCCCTGAGGCTGCAGGCTGGAGGAAAAGGTGCCTGGAGCTGAGCCCTGAGCAGCAGGGGCTGGGCTGGGGGGCCTGGGGAGGATGTCTGTGACCCCGGGCAGGGTCCTCTGGAGCTGTGTCCCCCACTCCACCAGTCCTGGGGGAAGTGTTTGGCTGCACGTGGATCCCTCCCGTCAAATGCCGAAGCACTTTGTGGAATGATGGTAATTATTACAGCACTAAAACAAAGCACCAAAAGCTGATTGCTTGGGAGAGATCACTAACTATCTTTGTCTAATTACTTGGCTCCAATTAACATTTTACCACAGACTCTCTGCAAGCACTTTTCTCAGAAGAGGAAAATAAAAAACAACCCAGAGTCAACAGCAACATAAAATAAAAATACAGTAGCCTTGGAAATAGTCCTTGACATCACTCTGGAAAAATAGGGAGGGGAAAAAAAAAGCCTTCCCACACAGGAGCCTGGTGAGGGGGAGACTGGCACAGGGAGGGGATGTGTGGCAGGGAAGAGCTGATGGAGCTGGAGGAGCCCAGATGCCCTCAGTGCTTGTAGTGGGCAGAGGGACAGTGGCAACGGGGCTCTGGGATGGGCAGAGCCACCCGCATCCCTCCAGCATTCCCAAACTGTGCTGTGCTGGGATTGGGGCTTCTCCTGCCTGGAATGACCCAAGGATGAGCCCACTCACTTCTTGGGGATGGCCAGAATCCATCCTCGTGTGGCCCTCAGGCCAGTGGGGTACGCCAGTGGTGAGGCGCAATGCCAGGCACGGGGTTGGTTTCAGCAGCTGGAGTTGCAGGGCAGAGGGAGCAGAGCCCAAAACCTTTCCAAATCCCGTTTTCCCCTTGCCCAAGGCCCGGGAAGGGCTGGGACAGGCGTCCCCGGAACGCCCAGGCTCAGCAGTGCGTGTTGCTGTGCTTCCTGGCGCTCCCATATTTACATACATCCTATAATTACCATCTGCACAGCCAGAGGCATTTGCTGGGAATGGGTTGATTCCATCTGTTGGTGCAATTTTCTCTGAGGAATTTGCATTGATCACTTTTTTATGCAAAGCTTTTGCATAAAAGATCATTTTTCCCCTATTTTTTTTTTTTTTTTTAATACAGCTAAATAATTTTAGGGAGGGCAGGGGTCTCTGCTGGCAGAGTGGGCACTGGCAGAGACCCCAAGTCTTGGAACAAGTTGCTGCTGTTTTCCCCCCTGCTTAGCTCGGATTAGGGAGTTCAGGCTGCTCCAAGGTGGCATTTCTCAAATATTTATAGTTTTCTGTTATACTTGAGGTGGTAACTCATCCTTAATGTGTTGACCTTCAATTAGGAGGAAGAGGATGTGGTAATTAGTCAGTCAAGTGATTCCTCCAGATCAGAGCTCAGGCTTGGACCTGGTGGGACCGGATGGGACTTTTTGCATATTTTTGACAGCTGTAATGAGCAGGGCAGTGTATATGGATGGGAAATTCCCACAGCCCTCAAAGTTTCCTTAGGTACTACAACTGCTCCAAGTCTCCCCAGGTTTATCCTGTCTCATCCTCATGGGTGAGCTGGGGACAGGACAGTCCCAGGGTGCAGCACTCTCGTGGTTGGGGTGCTGGAAGAGCTGTGGGATGCAGGGACACCCTTCCTCAGGGAATGTCAGCAGCTGGCCTGAGCCTCTGCTTGGGGACTGTTGGATCACAGAATCCCAGAATCATTTAGGTTGGAAAAGACCTCAAAGATGAAGTCCAGCCTTGGACTGATCATCCCCTTGTTGCCCAGCCCAGAGCACTGAGGTGTTCCTTGGACACCTCCAGGGATGGGGACTCCAGACATCCCTGAGCAGCCCCTTCCAAGACCTGACCACCCTTTCCATGAGGAAATTCCTCCTGATGCCCAACCTGAACCCCTCCTGGTGCAGCTTTAGGCCATTTTCTGTCCCTGTTCCCTGGGAGCAGAGCCCGACCCCTCCCTGGCTGCCCCCTCCTCTCAGGGAGTTGTGCAGAGCCACAAGGTCCCCCCCGAGCCTCCTTTTCTCCCGGCTGAGCCTCCCCAGCTGCTCCTCACAGGACCCACTCCCCAGACCATTCCCCAGCTCCATTGGCCTTGGTAGCTTTGGGTCTCTCCCAGTGTCCCAGGCTGGGCTGGGAAGTGTCGATGCCGTGAAGGTGGGCAAAGGGGCAGTGAGACCCTGGGGGCAGCCGGGCTCCCAGTACAGCCCAGTGCCTCTGCCTGCAGGGCAGCAGCTCCCAGCAGTGAGGGAAAAACTTCACAAAGCCCTAAACAAACCAACCCAGCTGCTCCCCTGCCCTGTGGGTCTCGATTAAAGAAGTCATTGTAAGGGGGTGGTTGGACTTGCTAATTGGGGGCTTTAACAGGGATCAGCCAGGTTCTGCCCCCTGAGCCAGGGAAATAAAGAAATAAATCCATGAAATCCATTGTGCTGTAAACAGTTCTCGGGAAAGAGAAGAGAAAATGAAGTGAACTCTTCCAATGCATCACGGAATATTACTGTATTTCATTTACTGTGGCACCAATTAGATGAGAGCCTGTTCTATTAACGTGCACCCTTGCAGATCCATGCTAAATTAACTGCTGGATCTTCACTACAGCAGTAAAGCGATTGATTTCTCCCCTTAATCAGTTTATTTCATTAGTTCTACATTTATTTTTACATGCATTTTGCCGAGCCGCAGTGAAATGACCTATCAAGGTATGTGACATCACGGACTGATTTGAATATTAACCAAAGAGCTATTACAGCAGTGCTGGTGCTTAAAGATCATATGTAAATCAAATGTCAGGGGATAAAATTGCAGCGAGGGCTGTCAGAAAACAATTTAGCAGTGGTTAAAGGGACAGCTCACGGCTGGGGAATGGTGAACTCTGTAAATGGATAATCCGCTCCCTGGTTCCACCGGAGCAGGGAAGTTTTCCTCACACTGTAATTTTTTGTTGTGTTTAATTAGCTGCAGTTCAAAATCTTTCCCTTTCGTAGCTGGCATCTGGCTCTGAAGCACAACTGTAACTTTCAGGTTGAGCTGGGCGCAGAACGACTTCCATTTCTGACCCAGGAAGCTGAAATATGTAAAACATAAATAGCTGTGACTAGTGAGAGGCAAAGATGGCTTCTCCCATCCTGTAATTATGAGGAACATGCTCCCAAGGGGAAAGGGAAGAAGGCTGGAGTCTGGTGACATCTCCTCCCCTGTATGGGAGGCAGGAGGGTGAGCTGCTCCTTTTCTCCTGCACAGGGAGGGGCTCTGGGCTGTTGGGGTGGTCCCTGGGCAGGTCTGGGAGCAGCAGGGTGACTCCTGTGTGCTGGCATCAGGGCTGGGAGGATGTGTCCCATGGTTGCCTGAGCCCCCTCGCCACAGCCACTCTGCAGGGCCTCCCAGGGGATGCTCCTGGACATCTGGGCTCACCAGAAATGCCCTCCTCTGTGCCAGGAGTGCCCAGGCCTGGTCCTTCCTTCCCCTAGCTGTCCGTGGGGCACAGCAGAGCCTTGCTCAGGGGCACAGGGGAGTTGGCTGTGAGCAGAGCCAGGGAAGGGGGTGCAGAGCTGCCCGTCAGGAACGAGGGGTCTCCTGCTCTGGGACACCACCAGGTCCCAGCTCTGGGGTCCCAGCAGGGCTGGGGGCTTTTGGGCCACCAGCACCCATTGGCACCACCAAACCCTCACTGGGGCAGGTGCAGCTCCAGCTGGGAGGTCTCCAGCCGTGGGCTGGTGTCACCTGTGGTCTTGGAAGTGCAGAAATGGAACAGTTTGGGCAGTGTGGGGATCCAGGGTGGAGCTGTGTGGCACTGTGAGCACCCAGCCCTGTGTTTGTCTTTGAAGCAGCAGTGAGGAGATGAGGCATCAATGACCAATAATCAAAGGCAGCCAAGGGAAAAGCAGCAGCAGATCCCCCTGGCCAGCAAACAGAGAGCAGCAGGTTGTGCCATAAAGCCATCCAGTGCTCCCTTCCCAGGGTTTAAATCCAGCTCCTGTGTCCCTGGGGCACCATCTCACAAAATCCGTCTGCACTGAGTAAACATTGAAATTATATAATTAGCCCCTCAGAGAAAAGAATTCTAAATTCATGGGAGCTTAAAGTTAAGAGGGAAATATTACAGCTCTTCTGCCCTTCCCTCTCATCTCTAAACGTCGAGCGGTGCAGTGGGAGAGGAGATTCCAGGAGGGAGGGAAGGCCTGGGAGAGCTGGATGCACCTGAGGGTCTCGTTTAGCCCCCTGTGCTGGGGGCCCAGTCCTTCGAAGGGCTGCAGGTGCCAGGGTGCAGCACAGGGTGGGTGGGCTCCAGCAGCTCCTGGGGAATGGGGGGACAAGGGACACATTTGGCCTGGGTCTGCTGGTGCCTAATCAAATGCCAGTGCTGGCAATAACCCGGGATTATAAATGGGAATTGTACTCCATCAAAATTGATTCCAGGGTAAATTGAATATTGAGTTAAATTCCAGAGCCTGGTGGAGGCTCTGCCTTCCCAGTCCAGCACTGAAGCAAATCCATCGTGAGTCTCCTGGATATACCGCGCCGCTGTCTGACCTTGGGTTACTGCAGTAACCTTAAGTGCACAGTAATACACTTTCAGTCACTGTTCAATGCTCAGGGGAATGGTTTAAGGCCCTTGGCTGGAGTGAATATTTTTATGCAGGCTATAATTTCTTTGAAGACCTTCGCCAGCAGCCGGGCAGCCTTCAGAGCGTCCTTCCCCCGGAGCACCGCGGTGTGGGGACCCCGTGGAGGGGACCCCCAGGCTGGGCAGGTGTGCTGGGACAGCCCTCCAGGTGTGGGGGATGCTGAGTGCTGGGAGAGGCTCAGGGAGAGTGAGGAGGTGTGACCAGAGCACCCTCCTGGGTGGGCAGCCCTCCAGGACCTTCCCACGGCCTCCTCCAGCCAGGTGAAGGCGGACATCGGGCTGTGTGTGGTCCTGAGTGTGTCCAGAGGGACAGGGCTGGGAACAGCCGGGAGAGGAGGGAGAAGAAGCAATGCCTGAGAGGAGACACATGGCTTTTCTTCTCTGCCTCACTCCAGGATGCCAGCAGCAGCCCCTTTTCTCCTGGGAAAGCTTCCCCACGCTGGCTTTAGCCCCAGCTTGGGAATGTGCCACCACGGGAAGCCCCATTCCCATGGAGCCCCTCGGCCTTGCTGCTGATGGGGGCTGTGGGCTGGGGAACACTGGTGAAGGCAGTCCCTGTCCATCCTGTGGGGCTGTGAGGGCTGGATCCATCCCAGTGGAGAGCAGGAGGAGGAGGTTTTGGCGTCTCTCGGGTGCTTTCTGGGCTGAGCAGCCTGGCTGCTCCATCCCAGGCTGTGCAGGGCTCTGTCCCTGCTCCCTACCCATCTCTGCACCTGGGGCCTCATTGGAGCTGAGATTATGCTAAATTCAGTTAAGCTGGACAAATGCTCACTGGAGACCCGGAGAAGAAACCCCCGAACTGATTTTCATCTGTGGATCAGGCAAAATTTGATTCACAGTTCAATCCTCCAAAGGGGAAAATTTGCACAGAATCCCTGCTTAGATTTTATTTTAAGCAAATCCTATAAAAATCCATCTGAAGGAGACGGTGACTCCATCTTTCAGATCCTGCGCACTGTATCCGGGAACACGAGTTCTGCTTTTATATAATAAAAAATGTAGAGTTTCCTCATGTTGCCATATGTTTTTGCATTTATCCGTGCACTTGCTATAACCCTCTCCGCGGTGTGTGCCTACAGAGCTCTCTGTGTCAGCATTGAAATGCAACGAGCCGGTATCATTCATGCAAAAAATGAGCCTAAAATCTCCCTGAAGAGGGGAATATAATAGAATACAATTGTATCATTTAAAAAACTTTGCATCATATTACACAGTCAAAAAGATAATGTATGCTACGAGGGAGGAAGCCGATGAAATATTGGGTTAACTCTTTAGTTGCCCTTGCTGAGGCAAATGGCATCAGCTCAGCATCCCTCTCCTGGCTCAGCATCCTTCCTGCTCAGCATCCTCATCCTCCTCACCCTGTTGTGTCCCTGTTGATGGGCTGTGATGGGAACACATCCCACACATCCTCAGGTGGAATGTGTTCCTGCCTCTCCTGTGCAGCCCTTTGCTTCCTTTTCCCTTTCAGGACCACACACCCTGCCCATCCATTCATCCATTCCCTGCCTCCTGCTTTGGCTGGAAAACCCTGGCGCGATGAAGTGTGGCCTCACAGAGCTTTGGGTTTAGTGGGGGGGTTACACCTCCTGCTCGTAGGTGTCTGATGGGCATCTTGGGGTAGGTGCCATTGCCCACCCGGTCCAGCTCTGTGCCCATGGGACCCCCTTCACTCCCTCCAACCCAACCCTGCTCCTCCCTCGTTGGTGTAAAAAGTGGAATATTCCTCCTCTCTTGGATAGGAATATTCTCCTCTCTTGGAATACTATCTGTTCCCAAATCATGTATAAAACATTTGCAGAAACCACTTACTCCTCATGTATTTTTTATGAGTCCGATCCGAAGTTAAAATATATAAACATAAAAATATCAAGAAGTACTTTAGGAAAAAAAAAAAAAAGTTATTTCATAAAATATCAGGAGACCAATTTAGAACCTCGCCAGAGCCGCTGCCCTCCCGTGCAGCCCTTCCTGAGCGCTCCCTCCAGCTTCTCCCACGAGCAGGGACCTTTCCCAGAGCTTATCCAGCCCCTCTGGCAGGCTCAGCCTTTCACACTTGAGAAATAAACCCCATAATTTTATTTAATCCAGGGGATAATCTTTTTTGTAATGTGCCAGGACAAAGATGGGAAGTTTTATTTCCGGAAGACCAGATTAAGGCAGTTTTGTGCCGGCAGGAGAGGCAAAGTGCAGAACCCAACAGATCCTTCAGCCCGGGCTGAAGCACCCGGGGGAGCAGGGCCGAGCCAGGCCCTCCCCGCTTCCCAACCCCGCTAACGAGGAGGAATTTACAGGCAATCCCAGCGCCGATGATTTATTTTTTCCTTGTCAAGGACGTGCATCCTTGAAGCCTCCTCTCGCCGTGGATCATTTCAGCCACTGCCAGAGTGGTGCCGGGTGCTGCTCCATGGGGCTGCATGTCTGCATCCCAAAGGTGTTCCCAGCCCCAGGCTGCTGCTGGGTGCTGCTCCATAGGGCTGGATATTTGCATTCCAAGACTGTTCCCAACCCCAGAATGCAGGACTGGGTCCCCTGTGGGGCTGGGTGGCAGCAGCCCAAGGCTGCAGTTTTGGGATTAATCTGCCCACGAGGGTTCCTGTGTTTGGTACTGTCCCAGTCACACTGGGGGTGGTGGAGAACTCCATCCCCCTCGGCTCCACACCCTCATTCCCACCACTGCCCTCCAGCCCATCCTGCTGGTGCCAGCCCCTGCCCTGGTCCTGTCACAAAGTCCAGCCCAGTGTCCCCCACCCAGGGCCCCTCCCTGCTGCTCACCCCCCTCCAGTTCCTCCTGAACCATCTCAGTACCTCCAAACCCCTCCACAAACTCTGCTGGTCAGGGCTGCCTCTTGCTGTCAATTCCTGGAAAAATTCCTGGAAAAGTTGCAAATGTTTTTGCCATTTTTCTCCCTGATGAGCCGAGTCGGAGTTAATTGGGGGAGTTGCCGCCTGTATCGGTCACTGTGTTTTGTTTGCTGAACATTTTGTGCTTGCTTCCCTCCAGATCATCTCTTTGGTTTTTATTTCACCCTTTCTTGTGTTTAACTGGGGAATAAAAGAGCCCAAGACCCTGGCAGCCTCAGACTTTGCCTGAAGTCCTGGCTGTGGGTCTGAGGGAGCTCTCGGGGCCTGCCCAGCCCAGACCTGAGCTGAACCTCTCCAGGGGATGTGCTCTGGAATATGGGCCAGCAAAAATCCCAGACAGGACCATGCAAAAGGCCTTTCCCTCCCCGTGCCCTCCCTCTTGGAGTGGTTGAATCCCTCCTCAGAAAAGCAGAGTGTTGTTTCATGTCAGGGCAGCTTTCCCTGGAAACCCTTGAGATAAAACCTTGCTTTGGTAGGTAAAAATTGCTACTTTTGTTAATTTTGCCTCTAAGCGTTATCAGTTAAATATTGTTTCCTTAAAAATGTATTTAATTTAAACTAAAATGCTGGAAATTTCCTTTCGAGGGCACTTTTTTTTTCACGCACATGAATATTAATGCCTTTCTCCGAGAGATCTACTTGAAAAAAACAAGAATAAATTAAATACCTACAGATTTTTCTAATTCCTCTTTTTGGTGACATGCCGTCATTACATCAAATTACCGAGATGTGCTCCCATTTTTTTTTTTTTTTGTGTGTGTGTGTGAAAATTATGGAATATAAAGTATATGTAAATGCAGCAAAAGGCTGTGAAGAAAGAACAGGGACAGGGGAGGCATTAGGTATTCAGCCAGCGTCGTCGTGAGCCAATTAATCAAGCAGTGGCGAGGAAAGATGCAGAAACGATGAGTTCGCCCTTCATGTTGATGAGGCCGGTCCAGGGCAAATGCTGCTGCACCTGAGCTCGTAGTTAGGCATGCAGAAAGGAATCATGGGAATATCTTCACGCCTTTGTCTTTCTCGTGAAGGATGGAAAATGTCAAGCTGTTGTTTGGCTGCATGTGGGAGACTCGCTGAGAATTCACAGTCTGGCGAAGCAGCTTTAACTCTTTGTGGCTGGGCTCTGCCGGCACATCTGCACCCGGCGCTGCGGGGCTGGGGCGGGGAGGGGGGTCTCCACTCGGGAATTCTGTCCTCTGCCCCTCCTCTCAGCTGTGCCCCGGCCAGGGGGTGCAGGGGAAGCCCCCAGCCCACCCTTTGCTCTCCCAGTGCTGTTCCATCCACCCACCTCTGTCCATCCCAGTCTTCCCGCTGGATCAGTGGCTCAGGACAGCAGCAAAGGCCCTGCCAGTCTCTGCCCTGGACATGCACGGTATTTCCAGCCTTGCCGAAGCCAGAAGCGACGCCAGGTCGGTGCTGCTGCTCTCTGCAGGGGTGCCAGCCCGAGGCCCCGACCTCTCAGTGTCTCAGCCAGGTGTCCTTTCCTTGTTGTGCCTTTGGTTCTCCTGGGATGGCTCCTGGGGCGCTGGGAGAGGTGAGGGGGGTGCACAGAGCTCTGGTAGCACCGGGAAAAGGATGCTGTTCCCAGGGATCTGCTGTGGATATCCCTGCACTGAGGGATCACACATCAACTCAGGCAGTGCCCCAGAGTGGGGGATGTCCTGAGAGCAATTCCAGCACACACAGAAGAGCTCTGTGCACCCTGAGCGCTCCCAGCGTGGGGGCTGCTCACACACGGGGCTCCTGGAGCCATTCCCAGCATTTCCCTACCCTGGATCAGGGCTTGGCACCTCGCAGAGGAAGCATCACAGGGATTGAGATGGGAAGACGAGAATTCGTCAGACCTTCATCCACCCTCCTTGCCCAGGCAGAGCATTGTGAGTCTCTGATCCTTCTCCTTGCTCCCCTCTGGACTCCATCCTGGTGGCCCCTGTTCCCAAATCTGGAACAGCCTCAGCTGCTCCTTGGCACTGCTGAGTTGGTGACAGAAACTGCATCCCACCCATCACACATGATGCTTTTCCCTTTTCCCTGCAAACCATTTGCTTTTCCTTTAGCATCGTGATATTGTTGGCCTAATTTCAACTTCTGATCTGGAATAAGTCTGAGATCCTTTCCTCCTGTCACACCAGTAATTCCCCAGTTATGCTGAGCTCCAGGGGCCGTACTCTGCACCTGGATCCAGCAGATAAATTCCCATTCCTCTCAACCAACTCCAGCATTTTCCAAGACCTTTGCCATTCAGATCCTGCTCTCTAATGCATTCAAAGATTGCAAATTTAATAATTATATTTTTCCCATGACGCAGATCAGATAGTGAACAGCACTGGATACAGGACAGAGCCATCCAGCAGTTCTCATTTTATCCAACCCTCCCTGACTCGTCTCTGCCTGCACTTTTTCAGCTGGTTTTACCCTCACCAAATAGTATTTTCATCTCGACTCTGATTCCTCAGCTTGCTTGTGAGAATGTCATATAAGACGGTGTCAAAAATCTTATTAAAGTCAAGATATGACATTTACTGCTTCTTTTCTATCCAGAAGGCCTATTACCCTGTCGCAGATGAAAATTAGATCGGTTTGCCACGATTTGTTCTTGACAAACCCATGTTGGCTGCTACTCACCCTGTTATCTTCTTGGTGCTTATAAATAGTTTGTTTGATCATTTGTTCCAATATTTTTCTGGGAACTGAAGTTGAACTGACTTAAACTGATGATAATTTCCCAGCCTCTCCTTCCCCTCTGCAGAGCAGGCAGAGCAGAGCAGCTCTCGGTGCCTCCTGTGCCCACCAGGGACCACCAGGAGCCACGCTGGGATTCCCTCCTCCACTTTTCCACGCCCTGGCATTCACTGTTCCAGCTGCCTGATCAGGCCTTGCTTCTTTTTAAGGATGGAAAAGCAGGTTTACAGCCCCTGCCTTCCCTGCACCACCTTTCCATCTCCTTCCCTTCCTGCTCCTCAGCATCAGCTCCTTCCCGTGGTCTCCCCCAGCACAGAGCAGGGAGATGCTCTGTCCTGTGCCCGCGCCTGGCTGGGGGGCAGGAACCCCAGGGCAGGGACCCCTCGGTCCTGCCCACCTTTGTGGGGTGGGTGATCAGCACAGGGGTGTGGATCAGCGCTGCCTTTGGGGAATTTTCCTTGGGATCCTCAACAGCTCCACACTGCTGGGTTCAAATGGGGCAGGAGGGGATGGGAGAGCGCAGGGTTTGCTGCGAGAGGCTTCTCCATATAATGAGAAGCCTTTCCTTGTTTTTAATTAAATATAAAGACTATCTTACAGTTATAATTACTACCAGGTGGCCAAGGATTACAGGGGCAGCATCAAAGGCTTGTCTGGGAGCAGTAAGGGCCAGGTTTGCTCCATCATAAATCACCAGGAATCTCTGTTCTCTGGAAACTCCTCATTGCATGAGGTGCCTCCAGTGCTGCTGGGCTCCAGTGCGAAGCTCTGAGCCTTACAAATTCCCTCTCCCTCTTTTGAAGCAAGGGGAGCAGAAGGACAATGTTTGATAGATATTGGTCTGCTGGGATCGAAAGTTCCTCTGAGTTGGGGGCATCCAGCCCAGAGAAAGCTCACTGGCAGTGACATCCCACTCTGGCTCTGGGCTGCACAGGGCGTTCTCCTCACCAGCCAGGCATAGATGCAGGCAGGAATGCAAAAGCAGCAGCAAGAGTTTGTGGTGCCTTGGGGTGGGTGATCCAGCCTGGCAGGAGGCAGCTGGGTGTCTCCCCCAATCCCAGACTGCGATTTCCCTCTGATTTTAATTTTATTTCCCATCTCATTTGCTTTGCTGTGCTCAGACCCTGCAGAGCCCATCAGCGCTGCAGAGGGAGCTGACAAATCCCTCCCCCGTGACGGATCGTGCTGCCTCCTCCCCAGCCAAGCCAGATTTGCTTGGCCACCCCAGCAGCTCCTGCCTGTGCCCGCTGCCCACCCAGGCAGACCCCGGCCCCAGGAGCCATCCCCTGCCAGCACCCACGGCTGTGCCAGCACGGGAAGGGGCTGTGTTATTCCCACCCTGGGCTGCCATCCCTGGGGACAGCCAGACAAACACACAACAAGCTCTGACACAAATGGTGTTTATAAAATATTGCTCCTCTGGGACCCTCTTGCCGACAGTCATTGGGACGCTACCGGTTGCAATGAAATGGAGCTGCTCTGATGCTCCTCACACGGTGCCAGGCCTGCTCCTGGCAGAGCTGGGCTTCCTGAGAGGAGGCTGAGGCAAAGGGAGCTCTGTTCCCTCCTGTGCCTGGCTGGCACAGGCAGCCTAAGAAACCCTGCGTGGCTCTGCCAGACCTTTCAGCGCATACAGAGCAGCCCTGAGCCCCGGCTGCGATGGTGGGATGGAAATGTGAGCTCTGCTCTGGGAGCCAGGGGATTCTGGAGTCGGGATGAGGTGCAGTAACACCGTTGTTGGACTTGATCTTAAAGGTCTTTTCCAGCCTTAACGATTGTGTGATTCCTGCTGCCTGCACATCCCAACTCCACGGGGAGTTCTCACAAAGGATTGTCACCAAACTCTGGCTGGGGGAGCCGCATCCTGCCTTGCTGCAGACCCAGCCAGTGACCAGGTTTGCTGTGAACACCCACCTCTGGCACCAAACCCTGGCAGAGGGAAAGCACAGCCACAGCTGTCCAGGGGAACGCCAGGGGAATGGGAGCCCCGTCGCCAGGAGCAGCCTGTGCTCCGATTGCAGCATAATTCATTTCACAATGTATAAGAAAAGTTGAGTTATTGGGACATGTGACATTTATTTAGTTACATATCTCCTGTGGGAGGTTTCCGGGGCCATTAATGTAGTGTATTTGCATGGCTAGTTTACATGCCTTTGCTTGTTATTGCTGTCTATATTCCATGCACCTCACACTCAATTTCAATTCAAAGTTTGGCAGTTGAGGTGTCACGACTAAAAAATGGAATGGCCTCCCTCAGAAATGAAATAATTTTGTTGTTCAGTTCCGAGCGATTTTGTAATTTCATGCTTGTGTATGATAATTTTATGCTGTCCTGCTCCACGTAACTCAGCTCTGCCAAGCCCTGACAGGTGATAAATACAATCTTTTCCACCCGGCATGCGACAGGCCGGGATGAGGAGAAGGGGGGAAAAAAAAAGGTGGCGATTTCCCATCTGAGGTCCTGGCGCAGCCGGAGCTGCCGCAGCCCCGGCCCTTCATCATTTCACGCCTGGATTCCGGCACTCAGCCCCTCGGCTGCAGCAGGGGGACCTGGGGGTCAAGGAAAGTGTCCTGGCGATGGAATGCTGCTGGAGAGGAGCCAGGAGCTGTGTGTATGAGGGGGGGAAAGTGATGACTTTGGCGTGTCCCCGCGTGAGGGCTCTGGGACGTGGCTGTGATTTAGAGCCCAGCCTCTCTCTAATGGAGTTCAATAGAACCGTAACCTTTTGGAGAAATTATTTTTACAAATCTGTTAAACATTTGAAAGACAGCAATTTCCAATAAAAGAATATGAGTCCTTAACATTTATCACCGGGCTACAGATTTTATAACTGTTACCTCATATTGTTCTTGTAAAAAATGTTTCTCCTCCTGAGAGCAGATGAGTCAAAAGACTATTAAGGAAATGCCAGAGGTACAAGGGGGATCTAATGGGTGCCAATAAAATGAAAGCAGAAGCAAACCATTTAAATTAAATTCAAGTGGTGATGAGAATCATCATTCCAGCGACAAACCTGGAAAGCTAAACACCACTCGGGAGCTCTGCAGCCTCGCTGAGTCACAGCAAATGCCCTGCCCGGCGCCACTGGGATGGAGCCTGTGGGATCAGCAGTAGGGCCAAGCCCAGATCCATCCCAGAGCCAGGCAGGAACGGGCAGTGGTGTCAAGCCTTGCTCCGTGCTGGTGTCACACAGGGATTGGCAGCGGTGCCAGACCCTGCTCTGTCCAGTGTCGGGATGCAGGCAGGGATGGAGCTGGCGGGTGCTGACTATCCCTGGTCAGCAGGCAGGAGAACCTCTGCCAAGCTGGAGACTTTTGGGGGAAGCTGCTGAACTGCAGGGAAGGAGCAGCGTGAAGGGTTGAAGCTCTCAGAGAGATATTTGGCAAATCCCTGCTGGGAGGGCTGAGACACCTTTGTGGGAAGAAACCCTTCAGCAGTGGGAAGCACAGTGACATCTCTCCTGGGGTCTTGGCTTGCACAGGTTGCATTTTCCCTTATCCCTGCGCTCTCGGTGCCGTGTCCCATCCTCACACTCCCATTGTAGGGTCTGTGGGATTTCCTGGGTGTCAGGGGCTGGTGGAGAAAAACACTTCGTGTCCAGCTGCTGACAGCAGGAGGAGGGCGCAGCCGGGCCAGGGCAGTGCAGCCTCTACATCCCTCCCTCCCTCCCTGCGTCCCTCCGTCCGTCCCTGCAGCCCTCCCTCCATGCCTCCTGCCTCCCTGCCTGCCCAGTGGCCAGCAGCCAGCCTGCCCAGGTGTCCGGCCACCTCCCATCTGCCACCCAGCCCACGCCAGGAATCGCTGCTCGGGTCTTCACCTCAGTCATGGAAAATTGCTTCCAGTCCTGAGTCACCAGTGAGGGCAACTACTCTGCCTCTCCTTCTGGAATTAAGGCCATTTAAGGAAAACTCGGGGTTTTTTGGTCTTTGTTTTCTCTTTCATCTGCACCGCAGTGGGCTGGGGGTCTGTGGGGAAGGTGCTGCATGCCCCGAGGGATGGGGAGGCTCTGCCTGCCCCAGCAGGGAGCACCAGGCTGGATTTTGGGGCTGAGCCAACTGGCCAGGTGAACAGCCAGCACCTTTCAGTAGCCTCAGCTGAAGTGGAGGGGAAATCCCTCTCCAAACAAGCTTGGGGGCAGCAAAAGATATTAACTTGGTGAATTATTTCATCCCAAAGCTAATGGGGAAATATGTTTTAAAAATTTGGATATTTTATTTTATGGTTCTTAAAAAGATGCTGTGGGTTTAGCAGGGTGTTGAAAATTATTTTCATTTTCAAAATGCAGATGTATGTGCAAAGAGATGAGTCTGTAAACAAAAAGGATTTGGTGAGAATCATGGAATCGGTTAGTTTGGAAAAGACCTCTAAGGTCATGGAGCCCTTTCCGTGTTCACATCCCTTTCCCTCTGGGATTACCAGAGTGGTGACTGGTTTTGCTTTGGCCAGCAGGCTGAGAGCTCTGTGACCAATCCAGAACCAAGTTCTGCGCACAGAATCCGTTCTTTGCGTGCCTTTTGGAGTTCCCCATGGGATTTGTGGCAGGGAAAGAGACTGGGTGGGAGCCTGGGTGGTCAAGGCAGGGCTGTACAGGGCTGCCATCATCCCCTCCATCCCACCAGGTGCCAGCCAGTGCCCAGGAGGGTGACAGGGCGCTGTCCCGCCATGTCCCTCGGTGTCTGCACTAACAACTCGCGGGAGGGACACGCGCCTGTCACACCCCGCACTCCCGCCCCAGCCGTGTTGGTTGCAAATGCATTTTTCTGAGGACACACATGAAAGAGATTCTGAATCAACATGACTACAGCTCTGTTAACACGGGTTCCCCTGAACCAGGAGGTCACCTCACATCGCTGTGCTCACAGGACCACAAACAATGTATTCAGCACAAGCCGTGCATCAGTGTCTGCGCCATGGGCACCACTCCCTGCCTCCTCGGGAGCAAGCTGGGGGAATTTACAGATTTCTTATTACTCTGAGGGCATTAAAAATAGCTGGGAAGTGCCCAAGATAGAAAGGCTGTGAAAGTCTCCCTCATGTCCCTGACAGGAGGTTGCTTGCGGCGCAGCAGTTACAGATCTGTAATGTGCAATTAAGGCTTTCTCGAGGCTTTCTTAATATATTTGTGCAAGCTCAGCCATTCTTGGGTGGCATCAAGAGCCTCGCGGTGAACCCCATGGATGCTCAGTCTTGCTTGTCTGTGTGTCTTTTAACTGGGGGTTTATGTCTGCGATGAAGTCTCGGCTGCTGGGGATGCTCCAAATCTCCTCTGAGGCTGCCCAGCCGAGCCAGCAGCCGTGTGCTGTCACAGCTGGACATCACACAGGATGGAGGGCACCTCACCAGCACGATTTGGGCTCTGGGTTGGGAAGGACTGAGGAGCAGCGGGTCCAGGTCATTGTGCTGATCCAGCCCAGGGCACCCCCACTGCCCTGCCCGTGCCAGGCAGGTCCCCAAGCAAGGGGAGAGGTTTTGCAGCAGAGTCCCCTCTGCAGGGACACGGGAATCCTTCACACAAGCACAGCCAGCACCGGTGTGTTTGCGTGCTGGAATATTTAGGGGGAAGGAGCTGCCTGCCAAGGATATGCCTGAGCTGGAGAGATCGCGTGTCCAGACCGGACCTGATCGGAATTGATGAGCCTCTGGAAGCCTCCTGGTGCATTTCTCTGGTTCCTAAATAAGGGAACCTCAGAGCAAAGTGCTGCTCCAAGCCATAACTAAGGATCTCCAGACACTCTGCTTCCAGCTCTGCTGAGCGCTGTCATCAAAAATCATCCTGGGCGCTCCTCATCCTCCTCCTTCCCCAGCCCTCAGCCAGGCTTGGGGAAGCCAGGGGAAATGGAATTCAAAGCATCCAGGGAAGCACGGTGAGGGTCAGCCCAGGGTGCTCCATCACCCCACTGTCCTCCACATGAGCCTCCTTTGCACCTGACAGCACTGAAAACTTTTTCCCCAAAATTTTCACCCACCTGGTGGCCCGGTGAGTGTGGCAGTGATCATTACCAGTCCCTTGGTGGTACTGGGATCGATCCAATGGGAGCTCAGGATCCACAGTCACCGAGGCCATTTAGCCAGCTGGGAGTGAGCCTTTTCTCCCACAGCATGAGAATTCCAGGCATTTCTTCCAGGGCTGGGGCTGTTGGCCCTGACGGACCACAGGAGGCTGCTCTGGAGTAAGAGGGCATTTGTCACTTGGGAAAGGGTTTGTCAGTCCCTCGTGTGTGTGTGTGTGTGTGTGTGTGTGTGTGTCTTGGAGCGTGTCCCACTGCTTCCAGCTCCCTCCTGATGTCCCAGCCAGGAATGGCCCATGTCACACCCTTGTGCCCAGCTGAGCGAGGACAGAAGCTCCCTGAGGTCACACTTTGGGGTGTTTCAGCCATGACAGCAAACCCAGACGTGTGGGGACTCAGCCCCTTCCCTGGGCTTCCCAAATTAACTCCATATGTAACGCCGCTCCGAACGGAGCAATAAATTAGGGCTGATTTTTTTTTTTTTTGGTTGCATATTTTTACACGTCGCATATTTAATGCCTCTCTGAAAATATAAATAAAACATTTGTAACCATTAGAAATCCTTAGAATCTGGGAAGCGCCTAAGAATTTATTTGTTTGCTGGAGGATCATACATATTGTATTAAAACTATATAAAGGGTTTAATAAAACGGCAAAAATAAAGCAAGAGCGAAGGCTCTCAATCTGCGCTGAGAGGAGGGAAGTGATCTTTCTTTGATGCCTATTAAATGTTCCAGCAGATGAAACCCTATATTCTGCCAGGAAATGAGTTTGCCACGAGCCGATTGGGCGCTGTCGTGTGTGCTCGACTCTACCACTGTCATTCCTCTTCCTCGAGCAGCAATACATTACCCCGCCTCCATTTTTCATTCCTCACTGCCCGAAATGCAAATTTTCTCTCTGTTGTTTATATTAGGTTTTCAAATATATGGAAATCCAGATATCTGGAGGAAAATGTCAGGGCCAGGAATACTCGTGATCTGTCTTTCCCCCAGCCTGACACTTTTCTCCATCGCTTACGCGAGAGCCCGTGAGGAGCGTTCGGGGGCGAGGGCCGGGGGTGCTCAGGGGGTGCAGGGGTTGCTGAGTGCTGGGGGTCACTGTTTGCATGGTTTGGTCACCTCTGCAAAGCTGAACATGTGGCCTGGGGAGCAAAAGGGAGGTGTTGTGCAGAGACAAGGGAAGGGGAGCCAGTGATGGCTGAGCAGGAGCTGGGGAGAGAGGTGAGCGCTGCCTGGGGCCCAGCACCCAGCTGGGCACTGCCTGTGCTCCAGGGAGCTGCTCAGGATGGATGTTTGGGCAGTGGTCACTGGAAAAGGCTCCCAAGCACCCTGTCCTCACACCCTGAGTCTGCTGGGGTTGGGAGAGGGGCTGGGGGCCCCGGGGCTCAGCAGTGAGCTCCCACATGGCTGCTGCTGCTGCCACTGGAGAAGGGAGGTGTCAGCAGGCACCAGGTGGGAACAGATCCTGCAGCTTCAGGAGGAGTTTGTGGCCAGATCAGGCTGCGCTGCTGCAGTTCCCCTCAGGTTTCTCAAGACAGAGGTGTACAAATAATCTAAATAGGGGCAGACATGGCCTTGCAGAGCAGAGAGCACTGGGGCTGGAGCTCAGGGGTGTTTGTGAACTGCTCATCTCGCCCCCACTCACCCACTCCACCCCTGCTACACCTTTCCCACAGTGGCCCAGCCCTTAGGGCCTGTGCCTGTGCTGGTTTATACTGGGCAGACCCAGATCTGCTTTGCCCTCAGCCCAGTTTCCAGGTGCAGCCTCTCAAAAGCTCCCCACTTCCCATCTCCCAGTGCTCAGCGTGGCTGGTCCCAGTGGCTCAGCCCGTGCTGGTGGTACTGCTGTGGCTGGGGGTTAGATGGGAGCAATCCCTGCCATCAGGCACCGTGCCATGCTCTGCCAGCCGGCAGGAAGCAGTGGAGGCGTGAGGGGAAGGGACAAACTTCCATGTGGGCACGGACTGTGACTGACACGCCGATAATGAATGCGAGTTGCATCCATTGCTCCTCGATGAGTAAGAGCTATTTTAGGCTCTGGCAGCTTGAGAGGATGATCTGAAGGCAAAAATCACTCTCTCCCACTGCTGGAGAGAGCCTGATGTGCCTCAAATGGTGTCACCACAATCCTTCCAGCAGCTCCGAGGAGGCTGCACATGCAAGAAACAGTCACTCGAGTCAGCACAACATTTGTTCCTGGGTTGTTTCTCCATGCAGGGACACGAGGAGCTGAGGGAACAAAGTGTAACAGCAAATCCCCTATTAATAGGGGTTTATGTTCCTATTTCTGAATGAGTGTGTGAGACCTGCCCACGCCAAAGGCTCCTGCACATGGTTGTCATTGCTCCTGGCACGGCGCTCATCCTGCAACCCCACGCAACAAAACCAGCCCCAGACAGTCCTGATTTTGGAATTCGGCAGCCAAGGGGAGGCTCTGGGACTTGTTGGACATCTCTGAGCACAGTCTCTGCCTTCTCTGTCAGCCGAGCTGCAGCACTCAAACATGTTTGTGAAGAGAATCATGAAAGGTTGCAAACACAATCCCACTGAAAGCTGTGTCGGAGTAATTGTGCACACACAGAAATCTTTTCATCTGCTCACTCAGCTCTGCATGAACACTCCTCCAGCACCGAGCAGCGAAGAGGTCACACAGTCTTAACACACACAAAGGCCACGGTCCTTTCACCTGGATGTTTTAACACCCAGCAGAAAACAATATTGCTGAAATCACGGGAGGAATTCCAGGATTAAGAAACAAGTGAGAAAACGCCCCCCCCCCCCCTCTGCTGAGTACGGTTATTTGCCCCATCCCAAACACACACAGAGGAGCAGCTACTGCAGATCCTGCACCCAGAGCACACGGGAGGGATGGCCCTGCCCGTCCCTGCCTGTCCCTGCCACAGGTTGGGGACACTGGGGCTTTGCACGGGACTTTGCACAGGGTTTTGCACGGGAATTTGCTGGGGGAATTTTGCACAGGAGCTGGCTCTGCTTGGAACCCCTCTGCCACGCCACCGTGCCTGGAGGTGTTTGGTGACACCAGAGACACCCAGGGAGATGTTCACCTCCCCCTGCACCCAGGGCACAGCACGTGTGGAACCAGCTCACAGTCCTGTGGTTCTGCGACTCAAGAAACCAAATTGCCATGCCCAGGTTTCTCTTCCTAGGGTGTCCATCAGAAAGAACGCCTGGCAAAGGGAGATCAGATCCAAGGGAATATTTTGGGGAGTGGGGCTTGCATCCTCCGTTGCCTCAGCTGGAGACGCTGGCATTTCCCACAGAGCAGAGTTAATATTCTCTGTGCCTGCAGCAGCAGCAACTCCAGCCCTCTCCTCCTCAGCTCCCCCTTCCCAGGCTGAGTGTTTTGGCAGACTTCTTGTTCCAAACCAGTGGACCTTGTAACGCCTCGGAATGCATAATCCAAACCTCCCTGCCTAGCAGAGGCAGGAGTTGGGACAAAGCAGCGTGCACCTTCTATCCTTTAGTTACCAGTTCAAGCTGTGTGGAAGAAAAAGGGGTTTTCCTCTATGTTCTTGTTTTCCTCCTGCCCTGGCCTGCCCCACTGAGTCCCTCGGACCCACAAAGGCCTCGAGGAGCTCCAGGGATGCATTCCCTGCTGGGAAAGAGCCATCTCTGCACCCAGGAGCATCGAAGAACACCTTCCCCTGGTGTTCCATGGCTTGTGATCCGTGCTGAAAGGCAGCTCCAGCTTTTTGAAGACCTCAGAGCTGCTCCAAGGTCACATGAGAGTGATGAAGAGAACAATCAGGAGTCTGTGAGAGGAGAGCATTTCCACTCTTGTCTGCCAGGACAGGTGAGCCCAGGTGAGCTCTTTGCCTGTTCTGCTGCCTGAGCAATAAAATGATCACAGTTTAAAAATTTTTTAAAAATTGGATAAAGGAATCCCTGCGGCCATGGTGAGATCCTGAGCACAGAGAGCAGATCCCTCACAGCTGAACAGCAGAAGCTGTCACACACTGTCACCGAGGGCAGAAAGCACTGCCCACACGCTTGGCCCCAGCAGAGGCAGTTTTAGGCTGATAGCAATTTGCAAGGGGTTTATTTCACCAGAATGAATTAATACAGGAAAATAATTTGCAGATTACAACAATTCCTTCAGCAATGTATGACTCAGAGCCAGGCACACAGCCAGCACCAAGAGTCAAATTATTTGCAGCTCCACGCTCTGGCAAGGTCTGGTTTGAAGCAAGTCCTAATGAGATGCACGACTTCATTCTGGGCCTCATGAACACGAGAACCTGAACCTCATCCTGATGAACCACTGCCCTTGACAGCCCAAATTTCCAGTGCAATTGGGGCTCACTTCCTGCAGGTGAAGTGTCTCAGTCAGCAGAGCCTGGGCTGTCCCTGCAGGTGCTGCATAGCCCCCAGGCCCTGGGCAAGGACGTGAGGTTTGCCCCTCAATTCATTGCAGCTGCAGGTGATGCATCAGAGTGAAGGCTCTCCACTGATGATCCTTACAAACAGCCCATCCATCATTAGTGAAGGTCAAGCTGCAGATGAATTCCATCATTTTACAATCATGTACTTCCCCCCCTTGCCCTTGGTTGGGTCCCCAGCAGAAGGTGAAGCTCTCGGGGGGTGTTTCCAGCTGCCTGGAGCTCGGTGCTCCCACTGGAACAAGTGGTGGTGGAGCACAAGGTGTCGTGGGTGGCTCTTCATCCCTTCAGAGGCTGATGAAAATAAATCCCAAAGGAATGTGCCAGCTCTACAGGTGGAACCCGAACTTCCCTGCAAAGACCCCTTGAAGCAGAGAGCAAGGAAAAACTCTCTTAGTTCACATGAGCCTGTGGTGGGTGAAGATTCCAGGTCTCCTTGTAAGGTCTCCCACATGTAGCCCCTGTTCAATGGCTGTGGTGACCAATCCAACCCCCAATGTCCAGCCTGAGCTTGGAGATCCTGAGTAACACCGGTTCCCTTGGCCCAGGAGCAGGAGACCAACTTATTTCGGGGTCTAACTCACAGCTGTCTCTGAACCTGTTGTTTCCTTTTAGCCACCAGCAAGGCCTGAAAAGAGAGGCCCAACTGGATCGTGAAGGTGCTAAAGCTGCAAGAACAGTGGGGCAAGGGAAGGAGACAGCCAGGCACGAACTCAGCTCGGGCTGAGCTGCTGTGGGGAGAACTGGGAGGTGACTCTTTGTGTTTCACCTACTTCAGCTCCGTCTTAAAGAAGTGAGTGTTTAGCCAAGCCGGTCTGGAAGCCCAGCTTTAGGAAGGAAAGAGTTGTCCTGGGGTTCTTCACCTCCACACCTCAGGCTGGAGTCTCAGCACACCTTGGGCCTGTGCAGGCTGGGAATAAACCTCCTCCTCCCCTGTGCACAGATGTGTTCCTTTTTTCTGTCACAGGACAAACCAGAAGAGAGGAGCTCCTGCCTGGCTGTGCCTGAGCAAGCCAGGGTGATGGGAGGTGTCATGGGTGCATCATTTAAATTAACGTTCCTAAAACAACAACGCTATTTTTAATATTTAAAGAGCCCCTTTGAAGAGTAGGAGAATCTGTCACCTTTCCTGGTGGATTCGAATCCTGTGTTCTGAGGGTTTTTCTTCTCTGATTAAAGCAGTTGGCTGCATGAGGAACAGCTACACATGATGTACTGGGAGGGGGTGTGGGACTGAGGCACGTCCTGGGGAGCAGCTCCCGCTTGTGGGATGGATTTTCTGGGTTTTCTTTGTGGAGCTCCTTGTGCCAGAGGCAGAGGGCAGCTGACCAGGCAGTGCTTTCCTGGGCCCCTGCCCGTGGCTGTCCCTGCTGGGATGCTGACAGTGGGTTTGGAGCATCCTGGGCCTGTGGCACCACAAGTGGAGTCACTCCTTGGTTTTGGTTTGCTGGGGAGAAATTTCCTCCCTGCTCTGTCCCCAGTCCACTCTCCAGAGTCTCCCTAGGTGTTCAAACCTGATGCGATTTGAGTCTAACCCTGACCCAAAGCACTCCTTATGCCCTGGAAAGGGCTTTTTTTGTGGAAAACTCACATGGTTCATCCAAGAGAGGCCCAGCTGGTGCCGAGGGTGGGCAAGTCCCTTCACCTGCCCTGCAGGTGTCGCCTCTGCTGTTGTGGGAGCACAAGGCTTGGCCTGCCCACCCTGCTGGGTGCTCCTGCTGAGCTGCACCACCTGCAGTTGTTTCTGCTGAGGTTTGCTCTGCTTTCTTTTGGGCCAGGCCTGCAATTTGTCAGCAGGGTTCCGAGTTCTGATCTCCTCTTGGGCTCCTGAGAGCCATAAATCTTCTGCAAATACAGCAGGTTCTCCCTTTGTCCCAAAATGAGGTCAGTGGGATGTGGAGCAGCACCTGACCCACCTTTCCCTGCAGCCCCTGCACAGGGACCTCCTGCACTGCTGACAGCAGACCAGGGGAGCTCCTGTGACTGAACTCATGTCCGTGCATCCAGCTGCTGTCCCACCTCCCTGCATTCCCACCCTGATGTGGTTTGCTGAGAACCAGGAGCGGGAGCTGCCTCCTGAGCTCCTGTGGTGACCAAGGACTGGGATCCAGACTCAGCCTCCAACGTGGGCTCCCAGGGCCCTTCCTCTGCTGGAAATGCATCTTCCCAAGTGGAATGCTGGGAAGTGGAGGAGAAGGGCCCATTGTCAGCGTGGCCGGAGCAGGGAGCAGAAAATATTATTGGAGGGGGAAAGACTATTAGGATTCTGCAGCTCCGAAAAATACCTAAGTCTGAAATAAGACTAATGAGACCTTTACTGTTGCGGTTGGGGTGCACTAATGACCCTTCGGAGGATACAATTGCCAAAAGCTTTCACTGTAATTACCACGCTAATGGTCGGCAGTGACATCACTTCAGCCCGAGTGCGATGCTTGTTTTGGATGCGTTTCAGGAGTGGGGCTTCTCCGTGGCTGGCGGCTGAGGCCCATCGGCCTTATTGCCTGTGCTCTGCTGACCATCCCTCTCAGCTGCCTCCCTGGCAGCTGGCTCCCCTCCAGCCCGGTCCCGGTGTCCAGCATTCCTCTGCTTTTTAAGGTGCTTCTGGGACCGCGAGCTGAGGACGGCAATTTGTCAGCACCGCTGGGCTGGAATCGGCGGATGGGGAAGCTGGGGGAGAGCCACACATCCCCTTTTATTCCTCAGGCATCCTTAAAAGGCTTTTTCTAAACACTGATTTACACTCTCCTGGCATGGTCCGGAGCACACCGGCACCTCGTAACCTTTGGACAATCCCTGCTCCCGGCGCGCATCTCACAGCCGGTGGGGACAGGCTGATCCCGATCTTCCCCGGCGCCTCTGGGCTTACAGGAACATATTAATTAACCTCATTATCCGGGATCATTTCAGCACTCACACAGACAGGGTTTTACTGCTCCGAGGAGGGCTCTGGCTCCCAGGGGCAGCCGGAGCTGGAGGGGCCGAATATTTGCCTCTACAAGGCTCCGGGGTGGGCCATGCCGGGGCTGGGAGGGACTGGAGATGCCCAGCGGTGGGGGCTCATCCCAGCCCCTCCACTGACCCAGCCACCGCTTGGTGCTGCTGGAGGAGGGATCTGAAGGAGAGGCAGCCACAGGAACCGGTCCTCCCTCGGCTCTGCCCGGTGCTTTTCTCCCGGGATGAGGCCGGAGATGCCTGCGGGATGTGCCCAGCTCCCTTTGCTCCTCCGGGCACCAGCTGGGGACGGATTGACAGCGGCTCGTTAAACCTGACAGAGCATCACCTTTAAGGAGTGGGAGAAAGCAGGGCTTTTAATTAAAAAAAAAAAAAAAAAAAAAGGCAAGTCATGATTTTTGCCTTTGCTGTTCAGCTCCTCTGGAAAAAGCATTCCTGCTCCGGCATTTAAAAACATCAAATTGATAGTCCTGTCAGCTGTGCCCATGGGCTACTGCTCCCTGCCCAGCCCTCCCACCGGGCTCTGCCTTTGAAGGCGAAGGCACCGCTGTGTGACTGTCCTCAGGGACATTCATTTTCTCTCCTACAGACTCGCTGCTTGTCACCAGCAAATATCCAGCCAGGCTCCCGTCGTCCCGCTGTTCCCAGCAGCATCCCGGTACAGGTACCAGGTACTGAGGCTGGCAGGTGGCTCCCTGCAGCACCTAGGGGTCACAGGGAGACCAGAGCGGTGTGTGCAGGATGCCAAAGGGGTTTTTCATCCTCGACCTGACAGGTATGTGGAGTTTCCTTGTTGTGGGGCTCCTTCTGCCCCCAAAGCAGGTGAAAGGGGATGGGCAGAGCTGTCTCAGGTGAAGGCACCTGTGCCAGCAGCCACAAACCGCGGGTCTCCAACAGAGAGGAGCTGGGGGAGCAGTAATTAGAAGAGCTGCTGAAGCCCAGCTGCCCAGGGCTGCTCTGTGCCCAGTTCAGTCTGATCCTGCCCGCTTCCAAAGTGCCTCCAACACTGCCAGCAGTGGGAGGAAAGGGGGTCAGCTCTGCATGGGGAGTGGGGCCTGTTCCTCCTGATATCGACCGTGAAAACACCCTTTTCACTCTTTCCTAAATTCTTCCCAGATTTGGAACAGGAAAATGTCCACAGGTTTTTTTTCCTAGAAAACCCTATTTTTAAAACTAAAAAAAGAAAACCCCCAATGTTAACTTCCTATACTGGTTTCCAAGGAAAACTGCACCTTGGAAAAGGCTCTGAGCAGCGTCTCTGAGGGTCTCACCAAAGCAGGAACCCCTGGCTGTGCCTACCTAATCCTCAGCCTGAGGGGAGCTGCACCCACACAGAGTGATAGCCCAGAGCTGGAGCATCACAGCCCTGCTCTCCTTCAGCCTCCTGACCCCTCTGTGCTCTGGCCCCTGCTCTGTCCCTGGTGTGACCAACCTTGTGGCCTCATTTGCAGCCCCCTAACGAGGCTCGGTGGTCTCCAGGCTCTGCCGGAGCAGGGCAGCATCGGCACCGACTCAAGGTCTGTTCCTGCTTGAGCGATCAACATCATTTCCATACTATAATTACATTGCCCAATCCTCTCCTGATTTTACTGCTATCTTGTAAGGCGTCCCGGTTGTGAGTAATTTAAAGCTGTATGAGATGTCAGGCTCTGTGAAACAATCACCCCTCAAAGAAATATGGGCTGAGATAATAATTGATAAGTCCCATTAGGCAGCGGGGCCCACGTTTCCCACTTGGCCTCCTCCGCCTCGGCCTTGCTCGTTCCCTCAGTGCCACCTTTGCCGCTCGGCGTTTTTGGGAGCCATCCCAGCAGCTGAGGGGAGACCCTTGGGGTGGAGGAGCTGGGGGAGAGGGTGATTTCTCACAGCAGGGGTACCCAGAGCGGTTCAGCCACCTCAATTCCAGGATTTTAATATTTCAGCCTGATTTACAGGTATGTTTGCACAGAAAGCAGCACCTCAGGAGTGTTGGTTGCCGCCTGCATTCGCTCTGAGGGTTTGTCTCGGTGGTTTATCCTCATCAGCAATCAGTGGTTTGTTTTATTTCTGTCCCTAGTTTGCATTTTTTAACACCTTGTCTCCAGATTTTTAATGGTCATACAGTTTAAAAAGTCCCTTTAAATTTCTAAATTTTTGATTAAAGAATAGAACATAAACTTAACTTTGTGTTGTCTGCAGCCAGGAGAGCTCTCACCCATGAGCAATGAATTATGCAGGCATGAGGGAAGGGCTGGCTGGTTTTGATGTGCTATTTCATAATTGCATAAGCTGCTGCACTCCCAAATCGGGCAAACATTATTTTACACATTCAGTAGCCTTTAAAAAAGAGTGACAGCTAATTTGTGGTGCTCCATAACAAAAAAAAAAAAAAAAACAAACCAAAAAAACCCAACCAACCAAAAAAAACCCCAAAACAAAACAAAAAAACAAACAAAGAAAAAAAAAACCCAAACAAACCAAACAAAAACCGAATTACAACAAACATTTTTGAAAGTTGTCAAAACTCAGGCATTGTCTCCAGCAAAGGTGAGGAGTTTGGAATGGGGAAATCTTTCTGGAATAGAGATTTCTTTTCCCTTTGCATTTAGGAAGAGACACCACAAGTTGAAAGATGTGGTCATGGAAGACTTAATTTGGGGAGGAGTTTTACCTTCAGGCCCTGTGTGGTCAAGTGAGACCCTCAGCTGTGAGACCTGAGGCACAAAACGAGCATTCAATAAACTGGGGGTGACTTTTGGGGTGAAACTGGGAGCTCTTCATGTCGACTTCGACCTGTTTGGAAAAGAAGGTTCTTTCCCAGGAGGGAATTCAGTACTGGAAATCTTTTATCTCTCCCCCAGAGTGAGCTCGCAGAGATGGAAATCTGTATTTCCCAGAATGGAAATCCTGGAGAAACGTTCCAATTCATAAACACTGAAACAACCTTATTAGAATGACACGATCTGACAGCTGTTAAAGCTTTCTAATAAAGCAGAGGAAATAAAGAAATGTCCTGTGATTCATTACTATCTTTGAAATGTTTAAGAGAGTGAAGAAAGCCAAAATGGATCGGTTTTGATCTTGGATTATTTCATCGAAAAGCTCATCAAGCTGAGGCAGTCCCGGGGGGGTGTTTTGATGTGGATGTAAAAGAGCTTTTGCAGGAAACATCTGGCATTGGAAGGATTCAGTGGTTTCTCTCAAGAACCCCCGAGGTCCTGTTGGCCAATGGGGTCCAGCCACCAGCCCTGGAGCTGGTGGAATTCCACAGAATTACAGAATATTTGAGGTTGGAAAAGACCTTTAAGTCCAACTGTAAATCCTAATTTGTTTATCCTAATGGAATTTCAATTAGAAATTCCCCCCAAAGTCCATCTCCTCAGCCCCACTGATGCCAACAACTTCTCTGGAGATGTCTTGAAATCCTGCATTTATAAATGATGTGAAATTCCCCCAGCAAAGCCAGCAGGTACAAACAGGGCCCGTCCCTGTGCTGGTGAAGCTCCACTCGGGAACTGCAGCGGCAAAATAAAAATGCAAATGTTTATCTCCACTTCTCTTTCAGGCTCGAGTGCTGGTGAAAGCAGCTTTACAAATTCTGAATCCATTGCATCCCTGGAGAAATCCCGGTGCTGTTTTGTAAGCAAAAGTAAAAGTCTTTGCCACGCAGCTGCTGTGGAAGTTTTGACAAGAAAGCGACTGCTTTTCAAACACCTGGGTGGCATGCATCGATCGGGAATCATTCCCTGTTTGCTGAGGACAGGCTCTGGCAGCATTCCCTGCTGGAATAACAGGTGGCATCTGGCATTAAACTCCCCCCTCTCACTGTGAAAGCTCGGGCTGCCAGTGCCACTCCCGCCAGGTCACCTGTGGGATGGGATGTGCAGTGGCCATGGGGCAACCAGAGCCAGAGGCCCAGCCAGAGAAAATGGCCATCTCTCTGGGCTGAATAACAATAATCATAATCATAAATCATAATCGTAAATTCTATCTGTAATATATTATTATATCTATCTGTATATTATTATTATATTATTGTATTAAATAAAATTATTCTAACTTGCTCCTTTGGTTTCTGTTTAAGCCCTCGCTGCCATTGAGCTCCTTGCTCTGGAAGAACTGAAACTGGAGAGACCAAAAGAGGCTGTAATTTGATATTTCAGACACTAAAATTTGGTGATTTGGGAGCAGTGTGCCCTGAGCTGAGGGATGGAAGTGGGACTGTGGAGCCAAGGTTGAGCCCAGGGCTGGGTCTGGCACTCCAATGCTAAGAGAGCTTTGCTGGGAGAGCAGCTTTTACATGGCTTTGCGTGTTCCAGGCGTGCTGCCTTCACTTACAAATCATCTCTCCTACCCCTTTCTCCCTCTACCTCGCGTTGTAAATTTGCTGCTATTAATTAATTTATAATTAAGTTCTGTTCAGCAGCCGCTTGCTCCAAGAGAGATGATTTCAGATAATCTCTGTTTGTCAAAATATGTCTGTCTGTGCTCAAAGCCACGAGGAAAACACCAGGAGCTCCAGGGGGTGAGATGGGGAACAGAGACAGAGGAGCAGCTCAGCCGAGGAGGGACAGAGAGGGATGGCAAAGCTCTGGATTTGGCAGTGCCCGACATCTTCCTCCTCCTCCCCTGACTGCTCCTGATGGACAGAGCATGGGGCTGCCATGGCCTCCAAAGCCTGGTGTAGATGGAGCTTGAGCACAGCTGAATTAAACACTAACTAATCCCTGCAGGAAGTGTGGAAAGTCATATTTAATCCGTGCCAGCCCATAACCCGTTTGTGGTCTAATTGCTGCCCACTAAACAAGCAATAGATATCCAATTATGGGAGCGTGTTCCCATTGTTCCATATCCTGCCGTAGCTCAGAGGCTCAGGGAAGCATTTAACTGCTAATAAACAAGGCACAGGGTTTAATTTGAAAGGTTATTGCAATTTCATATCAGTGAATGGTGAGGAGCATTCGCAGGGGGAGTTGCAGGAGCCCTTATCGTGTGTGTGGCAGCCTGGGGCAGGCGAGGCCAGTCCTGGCTGGGTCGCTGCAATACCGAATGGAAGGAGTATGGGAGCTGAAAAAGAGACCCAGGAAGTCAGGAAAAACCCCCGGCTGTTAATGTGGACAGCTCGTGGAAAACGTCTGTGCAACAAGTGGGAACTGAGGAGAAAGCTACAGGTCAGGGACTGCAGGGAATGCAGGAGAAAGCTGGAAATATCCCAACACCCCAGAGCTGAACCTGGCCTGGCACGGTGTGTGCTGTCCTGATCCCCCTGGAGAACAGGCAGAGCAGAACTGCGGGATTGGGGTTGGGCAGGGATGAGAGGCTGGAAGAACATCTCCTTAAGGAGATCCTGGCTGGGCTGAGGCAGTGCAGGACAGCACCGCTGAGATTCCTTCCTTCCTCCCTTCCTCCCTCCCTCCCTTCCCTCCTTCCTCCCTTCCTCCCTTGATTCCTTCCTTCCTTCCTCCCTTCCTCCCTTCCCTCCTTCCTCCCTCTCTCCCTCTCTCTCCAGGGCACAAGGGAGTGGAGGGACTCTCCCATCCCCATGACACCCCGCAAAGCACCTGGAGAGCAGCGAGATTCCTGCCACCGTGCCGGCGCTGTCTGTTCCAGGGAGCAGCAGGAGCAAGGAAAAACAAACAAGCCTAACGAAGTGCTTTGGCAATTATACAGACAAACAAATCACTTTCCCAAATTGCTTCTTTGGGGAATTACAGCTCCTGGAAATGAAACACAAACAGATTATTAAAAAAGAGCTTCCCGTTGGGAGAGAAGCAGTATTTACCAGAGAAGATGTGCCTAGCTGGACCTCTAATTGCTGTTCATTAGCTCATATTGATTTAATTAGTTGCTGCACTCAGGTCTAAATTGCCTGCTGGCCTCAGCAGGGATTTAGGAGCCAGGGCACATCCCTGACCTGCTGGGCAGCAATGAAGTGAGGTTTCCTCTGCCACAGTGGGGACACGGCAGAGGAGTAGGGTCCCCTCTGCCATGGCAGGGATCCCCTCTGCCACAATGGGGACACAGTGGCAGGGCAGGTGTCCCTTCTGCCACGGCAGGGACACAGCAGGGACATGGCAGGGGATTGGAGTCCCCTCTGCCATGGCAGTGGTGGGCAGGGACAGCAGCACATCCTCGTGGGTTGCTCCTTCCACGGAACCCGCGGCGTCATCGAAGCGCTAATTAACTGAAGCAATTAGAGAGGGTGCCTTCATAACACAGAATTAAAGTGTCTGTGTGAAGGCGTGGTGAGATCCATCACTGGATGGCTGTGGGAGTGGGAAGTGGTGGGAAAGCAGGGGCTCAGTGTGAGGCTGTGGGGTCACGGGCGGTTTTGGGGGCACAGCCCTGTCCTGTGCTCCTGAACACGCTGGGAATGCACAGCCCAGCCTGGGGCTTGCAGCCGCAGACCCTTCCCAAACCAGAACCTGAGGACTGTTAATTTCCCTGATTAGCGACCTTTGGGGAGTGGCTGTTTGGCAGATCCCTGCTTTCTAATTGCAGGTGATTAATGGGAAGCTGCAGTTCTGCTCAGAAATATCTGTAATTGCCTCTTTAAGGAAAACCTGGCTGGGCAGGACACTGGGACTTGCAGCCTCACCCAGCACTGAGTTCAGGACTCGTGCTCCTGCAGAACACATTCCCTGGATGGAGGTGCAGCAGCAGGCACAAGCTGGAATCCGAGGAATCCCACCATAAGCTCTTTCCCACACACACAGGCAGTGCTGCTTTATCCCAGCCATCAGTCCTGCAAGTTCTATACCTACAGCAAGAGCCAAGGATGCACAGAACCGTGGGAGCTGAAGGAAGAAGCCCAAGGGCAGAGGGGGAGGATGCACTGTAAGCCATTCTCTCACCCTGCAGTGGGATTGAAGAGAGAATTGGATCAGAGGACCTGGAGGTGCAGCCGCTGTTAAAAATGATCCTTTGTGCATCAAATCAGTATTCCAGGGGCTGCTCCACATTCAATACATCAAAGGTTGAAGGATCATACAACCCTATTAGCTCCAAACTTTAATTTCCCTTCGGGGCTGGTGTGTTACAATGCAACTACAGCAGCAATTACAACTTTTCCTTCACTGACAACTTGTTTAGATCAATAATGTCCTCAGCATCTTGAATCGAGATGGGCTCCATCGGCTGGACAAGGAAAACAGCCAGAGGCCACGGTTCTCCCCCGTGACTCCATGGCCAGGACTGCTCCTGTGCCCAGATTCCTGTGCCGTGGCAGGCTCAGGCACCCGCAGGATTTTGCAAGGTTTGCCCCTCTCCCCCTCTCCTCACCCAGCTGAAGATCCTCAGGCTTTCTGCTTTCTCTCCATGAGCTCCATCCCTTACTGGCGTCACAACCTTCCAGCTGCCCCTCTGGAGCTGGGGGTGGGGTCCAGGATTCCACAGAGCATCTGTGATGCCACAGCAGGGTATTGTGACCCTCACGGCACTGCCACGCTCGGGGCATTGTCACAGACCTCGTGGGGACATGGCTCAGTGCTGGGCACACACAGCCCCTGACCAGGGCCCTGCCTCCCCCCACAGCTCTGGGATGAGTTTTAGTTTCACCCCTCTCACTCCCAACATTTCCAAGCCGTCCTCAGAGAAGGGAGGGGAATTTGAAACCCTCCTCCCTGTACTTTGACACAACCGTAACACCCTCAGAGACACCCACCAGGGCAAGGAGCAGAGATTTGATTCTGATCAACACCTGTAACACCAAACCTCCTGCCAGAGTGCTCTCACTGGGACATTGCACCGATGTGCCAGCCAAGGATTGCAGTTCCTGGTCCTTGGAATATTGCCTGAGCTGCTGTTCCCCCACGCCGTGGCACAGAGCCAGGGAGCACAGAGGAGGAGTAATAAATCTCCCCACTGAACTAGAGCTGACTTGGGAATTGGAAAGGAGAAAATCCCAACAGGAGTGAGTGTGGTCTCGGGCTCTGAGACAGATGGGCTGACGGAGTCATAAAGAAAGGGGTGTTGAGCTCGTGGGCGGATTGGGAGGCTGTAATTGTGACCCTTCAGCGAGGGAGAGCACAGCATCTTCCAGCCATCCCCCCCGATCCCTGGGAAGGCTGGACACCTCTCTCTGAGCAGGTGAGGATGGTGATTTAACACGGGTGTGTAGGACTTTTTAATGCAGCGGGTGAACTGAAACCATTGGAAATGCTGGCACAAACTGGGGCTGGCATACCAGTGAGGGCAAGGATTGCTCTGGGCTCTGGGTGGGAGCTGGCAGGCTGCACATCAAGTTTATAAACCAGCAGAGAATGAACCATTTTCCCAAGCATTAGAGGCCGGGGAGACAGCCTTGAAAGCCCCAGAGTGTGATGGATTGGCTCCGTGTCCCTCGCCCTGGTGCAGGCTATTCCTCCCAGCAGATGTGCCAGAGTGAAGCTCGGGGATACCTCCTCAAAACACAGGTGGAAGTTTCACATCTCACAGGCAAACGTTACAGACCTCCCTTCAGTGAAGCAAACAGCCTTGTTTGGGAAAAAAGGGGATATAACCTTAAAACAGTTGGCTGAGCTGAAAATCGCAGGCCCATGAGCTTGCAGAGGGGCAGAGACAGCCGTGCCCGTGGGCATATATCTGTGCACATCTGGATATATACTTGCACACATCTGGACAAGCCTAATACATGATAAAATGAGTCACACCACTGGCTTTTTCACAGGGAAATTGACACCTGCAGGTTCAGAGGATAACTTTTAGCAAATTTCATCGTTTTCCCTGAGGTGGAGCAGACGAAAGGCTGTGGGAGAGGTGTTTAGGGGCAGCAGCTGGTCTCCTGCAAGCTGCATGGGTGGGGAATTCCAGGTTTGGACTCTCCAAAGGCAGAGGCTCTCACTGGGCTTTGGAAGGCTCCTCACAGCCCAGCTCAGAGCGTGGCTGTGTGTGGACAAGCCAGGGCCCTGCTCTGAGCAGCAGAGGCATTAAATGACTCGACCAAGGTCAGGGGAGACGTGCACAGGCGGGGGAGCGAGGCTCCCGTGACAACACAGCACTGCCTGTGGCACAAATCCCACATCCCTCACCCACCCTGCTGCCTCCTGCTGCTGCTGCTCCAGTGCCCAGGTCACTGCCATGTGTCAGACCCTGGCGTGGGGACAGCTCTGCCCCGGGCAGACCCAGCCCTGCTGACGCTGATGTCTCCGGTGGAAATCACCACCCCAAGGCTCAGCAGCACTTGGTGTTCTCTCAGGAGGTCACGAGGGCTTTGAGGGATGTAAAGTGTTAGAGAGAGGCTGGTGCTTCCCTAACTGCAGGAATGGTTTGCCAGCACGTAAAGAAACGGAGCTGGAGAAACCAAGGGAGCATCAGTGCAAGCTGGGGGGAATTTGAACTTTTCCACGGCCGACTCAGCCTCAGAGTTGCTGTGATTTCTCCGAGGGCTGAACACACAGAGGTTTGTGTCCAGAACACCCAGAGAAAGCCAGAGGTCATTCCTTGCTTTGGAAACGTTCTTGGGACGGGACAAACAGTGCTCTGATCAGTTCAGATCCGGCAAGGATGGGAGGCTCCCTCCAGCCAGGGCAGCACAGGAAGATGGACGTGGGATGCTCTGAGCCTTGGAGCCTGAACACACCTGGACCTTGGCCAGGGATCTGCCTGCCTCAGAAGTCCAAGGCTGGTGTCCAGCAGCTTTTCCTTTTCCAGACTGCTTGGCACAGCCTTGCAGGGTCATTGGCTGACCCTGAGAGCTCCTCAGTGTGACCTGTCAGAATTTCGTGTGCTGAGATCTTGGGCTGAGAGCAGCGCTGAACTCTGCTCTGCCGATCCTCACCCGATCCCAGCGCAATTCCTGCACCAGCTTTTGGATGCTTCACCCCCTGCTCCGTGTTTTATCACTCCCCCTGCCTAACTGCAGGCAGCGATGTGCACAGTTTGCTGGGCTGTGGGAGCTTGAGGAGGATTCCCCTGGTTGTGTGTCACCATCCTGACGACGCAGGGAGCTGCAGCCCCGGAGCAGTGCCTGCACCAGCAGGGAAACACTGGAGTGATCAGCTTTGTCACTAAAGAAATAAAGTTTTACTCCGGAGAATGACTCAGTCTTCCAGCATCTATAAAATCCTGGGAGGTGTTTGTGAGGGGTCGGCTAATCCTCCCTCCACCTGGACCCGTAAATCCAATAAAAGGTTGTTGCTTCCAACTGGGTCACTGTGGCCTCATTACAAAAGTCCTCAGGTGCCAGTTGTCATGAATAAGCAATTGTTTTGTGGATAAAACAAATCAACATGTTAAACACCCTTTTACAGCTTAAAAAGTTCCAACCATTATGCAAATGGATCTGTTAAATGAAGAATATTCCTAGGTAAAATAATTATGCAGAGCAGTTTCCCCTCTGCATAAGGTGCCAAAAATTATCTCAGTGATGCCAATTATCTGCTTGTTAGCACTGACATTATCATAGTCATTACACAGAGCCGGTGCAGTTTATGTAAGATCTACACTGTGTTCTATTGTCATCTTTCCCTCTATTTACAACTCTGTATAATAAATGTCATTTTTCAAATGTTAAGGTATTTGGTATTTAATCTATCATTAAGGCTCTGAATATGTCTAGCCCCTAATAGGAAGGCTGGTTGTAACACAGTGGTACTAAAAATAAAAATAAAAGGGGGGGAAAAAGAGGGAAAAAACCTGCTCAGCTCGGGTGGGGAAGATGTGGGAGTGAAGGAGTTTGAAAGAGGGGACTTTTCCGCAGTGATTGAAGCATGAGGATACCCAGGATGGGATCCTCCCCAGCCCCAGGTCCACAGCAGGACCACAGAGGAGCTGGGAAATGCTGCCTGTGCCACCAAGGTGTGTCCCCGAGTGTTTTGAGAGAAAGGAATTTGCCCATCTCCTTGATTCTGTAAGGGCTTTTGAAATGTGCTAAACCCATCCTTTAATTATTCTGAAATTACTGATAACTGCCTCCACAACAGGTTATGAACCATCCTCTCATTATATTATAGCCACAGCATTCCTATGAATCATTAATTAATTATCCTCGGCTCTCCAGCATGAAAAATTGATGTCTAGAGAAAACAAACAGAAAAGGAGAAACTGAACACGGGCACAAACAGGCGAGAGAAAAGGAGTCCGAAGGCTCAGAGAACAGGCAGGGGACTGGGAGGGAGAGGAGGCTGAAGGCAGCGAGCAGAGAGGGAGGGCTGGAAGTGCAGGAGCAGGATTCCCCCAGCTCCTCTGGATCCCTGCAGCAATTATAGTACCTGTTATTAAAAAAAAAAAAAAAAATAATTACACTCTAATTACTTTGACACGAGAAATGCAGCAGATTGTTATCAGAGTGAGTTAAACAGCAACTTTAAAGCAGTTTTGCTCTGGAAGTCATTTACATGCCAGGAGCACACAGAATCCTGCCTGCAGGGGCTCCAGGATTTGCTCCCGCTTTGCTCCCAGTCCTTGTGGAGGAGCTGGGCCGGTGTCAGCATGATCACCCGTGGGAATTGGCTCCTGCTGACCCCTCGGACTCGCGCCTGCTGGTCATCCCTAGCCCAATTCCCCTCCTGACGTGCCCTGCCAGCTGTGGCTGCTCGCAGGTGCTGCAGATGTGCTGCGGGTCCCTCCATTTCTCATGTGGCTGTGGGGACAGCAGGGCACCTGAGATCAGGGCCGGCTGCCCGGATCTCCTCCTTCCCTGAAAAGGTCTGGCAGGGTGCAGGTCGCTCCTGGAATTCCAAGGATGGCAGGCACTGGTTGATTAAAGCAGAGAGAAGGAATGGTGTCGGTCACACAGCCCTGTGACCGCCCCAGCGCTGCGAGGGGACCCACCTTGGGGCAGCAGGGACACACAGGGTCCTCCCAGGGTCCCCCAGCAGCATTTGGGGATGACTTTGCTCTGAAACCCCATGAAACAGGCTCCCCAGGGAAGTGGTGGAGTCACCAGAAGTGACTCGGTGACTTCAGTGACTTCAGTCCCTGAAGATGTTCAAACAACGAGTGAAGTTGGCCCTCCACGATGTTGGCATGGGGGTATTGGAGGTCTTTTGCAGCCTTAATGGTTCTGTGACTCCATAAAAATGTACCTGTCCCCTGTCAGAGTGGGACAGGAGCTCTGCCTCAGAGAGAAGCAGCTGCTTTCCCTCTGCAGACACTTTGGAGCAGTGTGATGGATCCTGTCTCTCAGTGACACCCACGCTGAGGCCACGGGGTGAGTGATGATGACAGTGATGATGATGATGATGATGATGAGGATGATGAGGATGATGATGATGCCCCCATGTCCAGGAGCTCACCCTACCACCGGCACCGGGACACTGCAGCTCCTGGGAGGGGGATCAGCTCGGAGCTCCTCCCGCCCGCAGCCGCTTCCCCGGAGCCCTCACAGGGCTCTTGTTTTTATTACATTTCCTTTGGTCTCTGAGCGAGAAATCACACATCCCTTCAGAAGTGTCCCCTTGTAAAGGAGGGAATGCTCAGAAACGCGCAAACCTCTGAAGTCTAAATGCCTTGAGATTGTTCTGCCATTGCAGCTTTGATACAAAGAAAAGTCTGATGGAAATGTCAAAATATTTGATATTTTACAGCAAAAAGAAAACAGTTCTCCTAATGGAAACTCCGCTTCCCTGTGCCTCGGCGCCACTTGTTTGATCATTGAAGGGCAAGAAAATAAATGTTTCCTTGTAGCTGTGGATTTCAAATTCCAATGTAAAATCCAAGCAAATATACCCTGACCTGGAGAGCCGTGAGGAGGGAGTTTAACTCTGTGTTGGCCATGGTCAACCACGATCCCAATGCTCCCAACACCGTCTGTGGCACAGCAGCACTGCCAAGGGTGAGTGGCACGGATGGGCACCTTGGTGCCACTGGTTGGTGGCCCTGGATGGTGGCAGTGCCAGAGAGCACAGTTTTAACACTGGATCCGGACTCAAAGGATGCTTTGGATGCAGAGAGTGGGATCCATCAGATGGACAGATGGACACACAGTCCCTCATGATGTCCCTGCAGGCAGGGCTGGGTGGCCACACAGCCCCGACAGGAACCTGCTGCTCCTCATGGACCAGGATTTTATTAAACAAACAAACTGGAGCGATTCCTCCAGATTTACGAACGCTTCGTCTGCTCTCACTCCCATGGCCTGCTGCAGATTTACAGCTCTGCATTAACCTCGTGAGCACTCATAAAGCTGGCTGAGATAATGTTGGCCCGGAGGGTTTTATGGGCAAGTCGTAATTACAAAATGCAGAAGGACTCCGGGAATCTGTTTGTTAGTCCTTAATACTTGGTCAACAGCTGCACTGTGCACCTCAGCCCTGCCTTGTGGAGCACCTGCCTGCGCGTCTCCTCCTCTGATCAATTGTTCTCCCAGGTTTTTCCTCTCTTCCTTTCCATCTAAAATAATTCGGCACCTGTTCCAGCAGAATGTGGTGTGTTTTAAACAGTTTACAGCGAGGTCATGTCCTGTGTGTGGGCAGCGCCTGGCAATCGCAGGCAGCAGTGCCTGAGGGTGCTGCCAGTGGATCCTCCCCATCCCGGCGCATCCCCGGGGCATTCCCGAGCACGTCCCAGGGCAGGGGGCCGTGGCCGGGTGGGAACCGCGTTTGCAAGGCGTTCTCAGATAGGGAACAGGACTTCTCCTGCCCCCTCTCCATGCAGAGCAGGTCACCGGCCCATCCCAAAACCGCCTTTGCTGCGACTTCCTAGGATTTGAAACTCAAACAAGGCACATGAATAATGTAACGCGCTCCTTCTTCTCTTCTTGCCTTCAAATCCTCTGAGGGTGAGTGAAGCTCCTTGTCTGCCTCATTAGCGGCTGTTGAGCCATTTGATTTCTGTAACAATGAGTGCGCTCGCCAGGATTTTCATACCCATTTGCGTCATGGAGTCAACATGGAATTTTTTGAATTCGCATAAAAAATTAATGGCGTAATCTGCATCCGTCTCTGTGGCAGGGGAGGCTCCTGTCCCCGCTCCTCCCTACAAATGGATGAGGACCGGGAGAGCGCTGCTGCCCGGAGAGCGGCCATGCAGAGCCCAGTGAAGGGATGAGGACACGGAGCTGCCGCCGGGAGCAGCACCTGCAGGGTCCTGCGGGATGGGACTGACCACGGCCACGGTGGGATGTGGATGTGGGCCACCGTGGAGCAGGGAAATGGGAGTTATCAGCCATGCAGGGCACAGGGAGTTGACTTTGGCTGTTTGGGTGACCAATTTGACTATTGGTGTATTTGGGTGCTGCAAGTAAAACAACGGCAAGAACAGACAAAGATAAGAAGAGCTGCTTCATTGGGTCCTGCTTTTCCAGGGTTACTGAGGAAATTTAATTAGAATTAATTTAAGGTGTGAATTAGCTAAACTTCATTAAATGTCCTCCTGCAGTGAAAACTTCATTTAGCATTAAAGCGAGCAGAGGCTGAGCTAAACTCGAGTATTTCAATCCTGAGTTAATGTCCACAGAGGACTTTAATGCGGATTAATTAAGCCCTATCCCATTTTCATGGCTGTTTAATTCGGGTTCTTGTGTGAGCACCCCACTCTGGCAGCAGGTGCCAGCCAGGTGTGGCAGGGCAGGGGGTGCCATCAAATATTCTGTGATTGATACACCCATCCCAGAACCCACTGGTCAAGGTACAAATGGGTATTCTCAGGAATACAAATTCCTTTCAGGCCAAACCTTGGCCGTGTTGGTGCTGTCCTCGATGGGAAGGAACATTCCTGCAGAGTCGCTGCCTCTGCTGTGGTCTGAGAGGGACTTGAAACACTCTCGGTGGCTCTCAGAGCATCCGGGCTCCCTGTGCCAGGGCAGGACAGGGATCAGCACTGCCTGATGTGAGAGCAAAGGGATTATCCGTGGGAGATGGATGGGGAGAGACTGATAACAAACCTGCAATGCAATCAGTGCCTCCGATGGTATCACAGGTGGAGAGGCAGAGGCCGTGCAGCTGCTGGGATGCTGAGAGCGTGCAGTGGTGCAGCTTCTGCAGTCACTTGTCTTTGTCTGCTTAGCTGTTTTTATTTTATTTTATTTTATTTTATTTTATTTTATTTTACTGTTTTGAAATTTTAATTGAATTTATTTTATTCTATTTCTCTCTATTTTAACAGACAATCAGATTGACCTCAGGTCTCATTTCTGTTCTTCACTGTTTGCTGTGAAAGACGAGGAAGGAGTTTTTAATGACACGAGCAGGGACTCCTCTCCTGGCTCTGCTCTCTCCAGTTGCCCTCTCCAGACCCCGGCAGCTCCCTCCACATCTCATTTCCATCCTCACGTGCCATCGGCTCCTCCGGTGCTGCCCACACGCTGCTGTCACCCTGCCCATCCCAGGGAACCCGATCATCCCCTCAGGGTACGGTGGAAAATTAAATGTCCGGTACTTTCCCTCAGCTCCCAAGCCCTGAGCTGGACACCCAGCCCCACTCCAGGTCAATCCACGCAGCTCTGCTGCTTCCCAGGGGGGCGGGGCTGTGCTTCACCCCCGGCCTCGTTCTCCAGTGTGTCCCAGTGTGTCCCAGTGGGATGGTTTAGGCTTGTACTGGCACAGCACTGGGGCAGGCAGAGGCTGGGCTGAGCTCCGGTGCTCGCTGGGATTTTGGGAAGCACTTTATGGGATCCTTATGGTTGCAAACAGAGAATTGCACTTGCAGCAAAGTCACTCTGACATTAACACCGACACAAAAACCAAGGGTACCTGCATGAGACTGACTGGGAACATCTTGTCCCAGCCCAGCACACTGAAAGATGCTGGGGGTAACTCGGGAAAATCCAGCCCTTCTGAGCAGGATCCACAGCTCCATGGGTGAGATGGGAGTTATGGAAAGACCAGAGTGGAATGGGCCGGGCTGGAGGAGGCAGCGACCTGGCAGTGCCCAGCCACGGCTCTGGTGGCGAGCGTGTCCCCAGGAGGGGCTCTGTGCTTTGCAGAAAGGTGACAGCAGGTGACAGGTGACACAGAGCAAACCCCTGCTTGGCAAACCTCTCACAGCAACCCCACAAGGCAAAGCCCATGTGGCAAAGCCCCGTGCCCTCCCTGGACACTGCCAGCCCTGCTCCCCCTCCGGGCATGGCTGGGCCTGGCGGATTCCCCATGGCAGAGCCCTTGGTGGGATGCCAGAAGCACAAACCCATCTGCAGGTTCTGTTCCACCTGTAAACAGGATAACTTATCAAATCCTATAAACCACGACTGAATTTCCCACAACAAAGATGCCTTTGGTCTGGCACAGCTGGGTGATTGGTGCCGTTTCATTTCCACTGCAGAACGCTTTTGATGGTGTCTCAGAGCCTGTCACTGGGGGTCACTGGGGATCAGTCCTGTTTTCTGTATGTTTTACCAACCCATATTTCCCATTTATGACACATAGAGCTTTGGATATCACCAGAGGAAATACTATAGTAAACCTCTAATAAATTATTACAGGCATAAGCAAACTCCAGTAATTTATGGAGGGTTTTGACTTTAATAATGTTTTGTCTTAGATTTGGCCCTAATTATAAATCATTTGTAAGGACAGTTTAAAATATAAGCAAATCTTATATGGCATTCTTATTATCTACTTAATATCTCAGCCCCAAAGATTTACTGGATTGCATTCTGGGAATTAAGCAAACTAGGAAACTAAGTAAGAAAGAAACACAGGAAAATTATAGTTTTGTCATAAAACTTTGATTGATCAATGATTATTGTAAAACTCTGGTAACTATGCAGATGCCAACATAAATCTGTAACAGAACAGAATTTATTAGGGAAAATACTATATTTCCCACTATTTTGACTATAGTGTTAATATGGGTCTGGCAGATTTACTGTGGTTTTAGCTTAATTAACTCTATTTGACTGTATATACCCTTATAATGCATGTATCCCAAGGTACAGCTGCTGCAGATCCAGTTTTTCCCTTCAGCTGTAGTTTAAGGAATATTTAAGCCTTGTCAGTGCTCTCCGGCTCAGTCAGGCTCAGCAGGACTGGGCACATCCTTGTGTTTATCCTCTCTGAGAATCGCTCTGATGGGCAGGTGCACTGTGTTCCCTGGGAATACCTTTCTCCTTGCAGTTTGCTGCAGGTGCCTGTTCCTGCCACTCCAGGTAACCAAAGCTGCCAAAACCTGTGAAAAAAAAAATCCACGCATCCACCAATTCCGGCCGTGTCCTCGGTAGGGATCTGTATCCATCGCTGGCACGGGGTGGAAAAGGACACAAAGCAATGGCAGTGGGGGACTTGTGGGACTGGGTTCCAAAGGGACCCCAAACCGTGAAAAATGTTCCCATCAGCAATGTAGAAACACCCTTTTCCTCAGGATTTTTCCCTTTACAAGCCCCCAGGCCCCTCCCCGTGCCGGCCCCGGTGCTGTGAAATCGAGGTTTGTTCCGTCCCTGCCGCTTCTCCGGGTGCCGGTGCCTGTTTTGCCTCACCATGAAATTACCAGACTGCCCTTAAATACACTCCTGCAAATGAGGACACCGGAAAAAATGCAATAATTGTGACAGTAACTCACTAGGCCAAGCCTGACATGTCTCTAATTGCCTGCTAAAATTGTCTCTGTCTCCTAAAGTGCAAATTATCACCCGAAATGACAAGAATAATGAATGAGTAACTCTGATGTAATGCAACAATTAGCCCTTAAAGACACTGTCTAATATGCTAATTCTGAACACCCACTCCTTGTTATTAAGTGGCTGATAATTATTTAATTATCTATCTGCCAGGATGATTTACTTGGTTTATTTAGCTGCAGATGCAGGGCAGGAGCTCTCAGGTTTGGGGTCAGGAGGAGGCAGCCCCAGCGCCGGCCGGAGCTCGGGCTCATCCTCCTGCCCGCCTGTCTGCTCTAATCAGCGGTGTCAGCCCAGGCAACAGCAAACAACCGGGCTGTGCCGGTGTGCCGAGAGTCCCTGCTGCTCACAGGTCAGGGAGGTGTCAGCCCAGCTCTTCAGTGAGAAATTGCTATTTCTGCTTTTATTCCGTGCTGTCAGAGCCGTCCTGCCGACGGCTGAGTCTCTGCAGCCTCCCCGTGCGTTGTTTTCTGGCGATTTTGTGATGGTCTCTTTGAAGCTGAGGAAGCCTCTTTGCTCTGGAGGTGTCTGCCAGCCCTAAAGAGCCTTTGCTGCTGCAGGGCAGGGAAGCAGGAAGGCGATGGGAGCAGCCAGCATCTTCCTGCAGTTCTCCCATATCCCAGAGGAAAATCTGTCAGAGAGAGCAGGCTGAGCTGGGAGATGCTGCTCACACCACCCTGGGACCAGCCAGAGGAGCGAGATGGTCTGCAAGGCCCCTCCCAACCCAAACCATTTAGGGTTCTGTGGAAAGTTACTGACCTGGTCCGAGCAGTCTGACTTGGAGCTCATTAGGGCCCACAGGAATGCTTTAGTGACAGAGGGTTTGGGCTGTGTGACACCTGGGAAAGGAATGGAAGTTAGCATGGGCTTTGCCTCTGGAGAGGTGGTTCAGCCTTAACTACAGGCAAACAGGGTGAGGAAGGCCAGAGATTTTCCATCAATTCCTCCTTTGTTCAACAAATTCCTCCGAAAAATTCCGATTAAGCACAACCTTTGCAAAAAGAACAACTTCTGTGAGGTGTAAATAAATCCTTTCTTGCCGTGAGCTCTGCCCAGGGGGACCACGCTGTCTGTGAATTAACACTCTCCAGCAGTCAGAGGCTTCTTTAATTAGCAGATATCCCGAATGCTGCCCAGATACGTCCCACATCCCTGTTGGTGTATGACTAATGCCCGAGACAAGCCACAGCTTTGTTTATGGCAGCTCTTCTGTCTCCTGGCCTGGCCTTTCTTTGTCCTTTGGCTGTTTAAAGCACAGGGCTTATACCCGAGTGGCCAGTCCCTGGCCAGTGACATCCTGGGGACACAAGGCAAGGGAGCAGGTCCCAGATTTTCTCCCGGAGCTGCCACATCCGAGTGTGGCGCAGCGCTGCTCACTCTTGGTGCTTTGGAGTGTGGATTTTTGATGGGCACTGGAAGCGTTTTCCTACGGAACACAAATCCCTCTCTGGCCTCAGCAGAGGAGTGATGGACACGGGGGAGAAGGGGGAGCACTGTGGCCCCCTCCTCCCTGGCAAAGCCCCCTGTGCTCCTGCCCAGCTGCAATTAGCACAGCATTACTGACGATGCTGGATGCTCCACCCCGCTGGAATGAAGAGGAATTCTGGTCCTCCGTGTCTGTGGTGAATTTAGTTGACTTTGGAGATTTTTTAATGCAGTAATAACTCCACACTCCCTCTTCCAGCGCGAAGCCAGGGAGCTGTTCATTATCCGGATTCTGTCTAGAAAGGACTTTTTATCATCAGATTCCCAGGACAGGAGCAGAATTTAATCTTCTGACTGCAGCTGAGCCAACGAGCAAAGCCACCTCAAGGTCACCTGGCCCGAGGGGCGGCTGGGAGGCACCGAGGGGACCCGGCGAGGTGACGAGGAAGGTGCCAGCCCTGGCACGGGAGCCTGCCCTGCTGCCATTAACGTAACTCTGGCCCAAAAATGACACGGAGCGGGGGAAAGGCACGAGGTGTGTGCTTGTGCCAGGCTCGCAGCGAGGCAAGGCCCAGCTGGGGGGGTCTGGGGAAAGGGAGAAGGGCACAGCCCACTCCTCCCTCCCTCTCTCCTCCCCTCGCACTGTGGCTGTGGCAGGATCCTGCCAGGGGCCGGGCAGGAGGGCGGATGCCATGTGCAGGTGCCAGCACCGTGCAGATGTGCCAGCTGCTGAGTGGGGCTGCCATATGCCATGCAGGGGTGCCATATGCCATGCAGGGGTGCCAGCTGCTGAGCAGGGGTGGCAGACACTGCGTCCCCAGCCTTGGCTCTGGTGCCGAGCCGGCGCTGTCGGCAGCAGGGGAGAGGCTCGCAGGGATGAAGGAAGCTCCCAACAAATGCAGGGATTCCCTCCTTTGCAGCGTGAGCCCTGGGAGCCAGCAGCTGCAGCCTCCCCAAAGGGCAATGGGCTGCACATTCCTGCTCCCTGCACACCTGCAGGGAAAAAAATCCTAATTCCTAAAATCTCTCCAGTGAGGAGCAGGAGGGAACCTGGGCTCTGCCGCTGCCTTGGCCAATTCTTGATTGTTCCCCACAATAATTTTCCTTTCTCCTTTCAAGACTTCTTTCCTCCTCCCCCTTTTCCTGTGAGCCCCCTGATGCGATGAGTTAAATATCAACTCAAAGTAGTCCAAAAATCCTGACACACCCCAGAGGCCCCACACTCAGCCCAGGCTCTGCTCAAAGCGGTAACAATTAAGACCTGGACAGTTTGTTTTTTTTCCTTCTAAACAAAAAATTAATGATGCATGAGGACCTGGGGGGAAATTGCTCATAATTTATGACGGCACTTTTAGGTGAGGGTGGGAAGTTATGTAAAGCGAGGGAAGGGTTGGGAAGGTAAACACTGCGAGCAGCCGCCTGCGTGGCTGCACTGACAATTTCAAATCTACTCCATCCCATTAACCCACCTAAAATAACTGCGATGGTAATAACCCTTCAGACACAAACGCTTTGTGCAGACAAAGGTGTTATTAAGTTAAATTACCCTAAAAGTGTCGGATTGACAGAAAGGTTCACTCAGTGGTTTGGCATCCAAGGGCCTCGGTGACGTGAGTAAACAGTCGCTCAGGCTTTGTTCCAGCTCTGCGAGGCTCGGCGTTGGGATTTGGGGCTTCTTCTGCTGGTGTTGAGCACAGTGTCTGCTGGGAGATGTGTCTGTGCCTTTTGGAGAGGGCTGGAGCCCTGGGATGGTGCTTTGGGATGTTCCCAGGCAGTCCTGATGGGTTCTAGCAGCTTCTTAAACCCCCAGCCCATATCCTGGGGTAGCAGAGCCCCTTGAACACGCAGAGTGGATCCTTGGGATCCCTGAGGAGAGGGATGCTGGGGATCCCAGCCTGACTTTCGGATGTGCTTCCTTTGAGAATTCCCTCCATAACCCAGGGGCTGGGACTGCACAAGGGCTGCTTCTCCTGGAGCACTGGCAGTTCCATGGGAGTTACCCCCACGGCCCCACAGCCCTGCAGGCTGACCAGGACCTTGGTGGCTGCATCCAGGGCGAGTCCCTCTCTCCCTCTGCGGGTGCAGGATGATGCTCATCCCTCCGGTGCCTCCCATGCAGCTCCTTCCCTAGCAGCCCTGGCCAAGAAAGTCTGAGCTGCACCCCCCCCCATCCCCTCAGCTGCATCTGCCTGAGGAGCCTTAATTAAAGTTCTTTCCTTGCTTTTATTATCCAACACGCTCGGCTCGGCTGCGCGGCTCCGCTGAGAGCCCTCGGCTCCGGTGTCGAGCTGAGGTGGGAGCATATTTTAAGAGAGCAGCCGGAGCATTCCTGTTCCCGAGATGTCCCGTCCTCCCTGATGCAGGTTCTGACTCCTGTTCCACACTCTGCAGCAAGATAAGCCATAATTAATAATTAATACCATTATTTAATCCCTGACATTCCTAGAGCTCGGCTTGTCCTGAGGATCCCCTGGCTCGAGCTGTTCCTGGGGATGGGCAGGGAGGGCAGAGGCTCCTCAGTGTCCTTGGCAGGGGCTCTGAGGACCCAGGATAGGAGTTAAATCAAACAATTGGGAGTGATGCTCATGTCCCAGGCCCCAGCCACACGGGATGGCAAAGGAAGGGACATTCCAAACCCCTGAAAGCTGTCGGTGTGGAACCACTGGGGCCAAAATTCACGGTGGGTGCTGAAATGGGGTTGACAGAAATGGGTGGGAATGTGGCTTTTTTAGGGGTGTGGAGGGGGTATTCCCATGGGCCTGTGTCATCCAGTGAGGGATCCCTGACCCTCTCTGTGACACGTCCATCTCCATGCTGGGACAGCCAGCGAAATGTTGGACCCCAGTGGGAACATTTCCAGCCTCGGCTCCCTTCTCCACCACATTTTCCTGGAATAAACAGACCACGCTGTGGTTACAGCCCGTGGGAAGCTTAGGGAACTTTAAAGCATTCCCACATCCTGGCAGTTTTTTGTTAAGGAGGAGCATTCCCATCCCTTCCCAGAGGCACAGGGAATTCTGCACTCCTCTCCCCTCAGGAGGAACTCCAACAGGTGATCCCACACCGTTTCCTCCCACTCTCCCTCGTTTTTCTCTTTTTTCGGATGTTTTTTCCATCCCGGAGGTACCTTTGAAATCTCCCAACGTCAACAGGAATCAGCTCTGGCTTCTGCCTGGGCTAATAAATTAGAAATGCCACATTCTCCCAAACTGCATTATTACCGTTTATAATTTTGATTGTTCATTTGCATACGAAAATGAGTCCTGTGACATGCGTGAATTTTATTTTATTCTTGGACTAATTATAAACAAGAATGCCACATTATTTACATAACTAATTATTGTTCCTTCTGTTCTCCCATTTTGAAATCACAGGCCCATTCTCTGCCGGTTAACGATGCAAATGAACAATCAGAGAACATTTCCAAACTTTCTGAATTTGTCCTATTTGCATCAAATACAAATTCCTTTGAATGGGAGATAATACACTTTTCCATTTTAATGGACCTAAATTAGGCTGATCTTAATTTATAGTTAATTTGAATGAATAATTCTTGTCTACCTGAGTGTATTTTTTCAGAGGCCAGTCGTAGATGTTTATTAACCCATAAATCTGCTTTTTGCCAGAAACAAAGGAAAATTTTGTCCCAAAAAGTGGCTTTATGCTTTCATTTTGGAGCAGATACTCTCTTTTGCTGCCTACCTGCCCACCTCAGACCTGCTGCTCAGCTGGGAGCTCCTTCCTGGAAGGGGGATGGCGTGGCACCAGCCCTGGGCTGCCAGGCCTGGCCTTGGACACTTCCAGGAATGTGGCTTCTCTGGGCAACCTGTGCCAGGGCCTGCCCGCCCTCACAGGGAAGGATTTCTTCCATATATGTGGCTATTTGTCCCCCCGGGATCTCCTGGGGTGAGAGGGCAGCCCGAGGGCAGTGCCCTGGGACAGCTGGGCCATGGGGCAGCTCCTCAAAACAGCCTCCAAATCAACGTGTTCCTTCAAAAACGACTCCACCAGCACATCCCTCCGATAGAGGCTGAATCGGCTCCCAAGGAGCCGTTATGTTCCATGTGGTAGAAAATATGAATTTTAACCTGGATCCTAAATACAGCTTTTATGGGACGCGGCGTCACAGCTCACAAAGAGCCGTCACAGTCCAGCGGGTGGATAATGCACAGCTGGAAAAATTGTCTCCGTTCTCACACACTTCCACAAGTGATAAATCTCGCGAAGGCGCCGGCAGCAGCCCCTGCTCTGAGCTGGCAGTGGGGCAGGAGGCCAGGCCTGGTGTCCCCAGCATCCCGTGGGATGGAGATGGTGCTGCTGTGGGGCTCCAGAGGCCTGCACCACAGGGAGGGGGGGAATGGGGATGAAACCTTCCCATGGTGCCAGGACAGCACCAAGGAAAACATCCCAGAGCTTAAAAATCCTGCAGAGGAGTCCCTGAGCTGCACAGTGGCTTTTACTCCGGCATGGACAGGGGTGTATTTATAATTGTATTTATAATTTAGATGTTGGTTTCAATATGAATGCAAATAACAACAGAAAAACTCCTGTAGGGATGTGGGAAACTGTGCTTAAAAGTTCCTCCTTATTCCAGCAAATGGTCAATTCCACACGAGAACTTTCCACAAAGGCAAACTTTTATTTTATTGAGCTTAATTTTTTTTAATTGCCTCAAGTACAGCATCACATCAGAACAGGCCAGTGGGGAGGAGCCTCTGTGTGAGGGTGGTGGCACAGGATTCCCAGAGAAGCTGTGGCTGCCCCACCCTTGGAAGTGTCCAAGGCCAGGTTGGACAGGGCTTGGAGCAACCTGGGCTGGTGAAAGGTGTCCCTGCCTGTGCCAGGGCATGGGACTGAATGAGTTTTGAAGTCCCTCCCAACCCAAACCAGTCTGAGATTCCATGAACCTGCATCCCTGGGGTGTCCCTGGGACAGGCTTTGCCACAGCTCCCATTCCTGGACTGAGAGGAAAACCAAATGCATCAGGCCAAGTTTTTATTCAGCTTTTCTCCAGCTCTGATCTCCGCACGACAAGGAAAGGGAGCTGTCCTGTCGCTCCTGTTTAATGTAATGGGAACCTGGAATAATTGTTCCTGGATTCTTCAGGCCAGATTCAGCTCCTATTAAAGTCAATAATTAGATTTTGATCACCCATAATTGGAAGTGCTGCCCAGCCAGCTGAGCTGGCTCTGCACGCTGTGCACACGGCTGGAGCCCAGGGCCGGCTCTGCTGCGCAGGAACAACTGGCACCGGCAGGAATTCAAACAGTCTCTGACTCTTTCATGCAAAATCCAAAACTTTGGGGGGCCTCTCTTCTTGCTGAGGCCATCAGCAGCATCTCCAGCTGCCCAGCAGGGACAGAGCTCTCCCAGACCAGCAGCAGGACACTGGCCATGCTGGGCTGCCCAGGGATCAGGTGTAAACAGGGAGAGAAGGGTCTAGCATGGTCCCAGGGCTGCCAGCCCCTGCCACGGGGCCAGGGAGCAGCTGGCTGGGTGTCACCTGTGTTGGCACTGTCCTGTGCTGGTCCTTGCCCTCATGCCACAGACCCTGCCCATGGCCCATCCTCCCAGAGAGGAGAGAAGGACTGGAGCTTATTTAGCTGGAAATTTCAATCAAATTAGTGACCTGGAGCTAGCTTTTGGTTTTACTAATGCAATTAAAGAATCTAATTGTATTAATCAAAATCGTATTATATTGCCAATAATTAAATTCCCTTTGACACCATTGTTTACACTTCCATTGCTTATTAATTAGTCTGACATCGTTAGTCACTCATGGAATGGGGAAGGCCTCCTCGATAGCCCCTTGGTGTCGTCGGGCAGGAGCTGCCAGGGACAGGGACAGGGACAGGGGGATGAGCAGGAGGAGAGGCAGGATCCCGGGATTTCAGAGCTCCTGTCCTCAGCAGGGTTCTCGGGAAGCAGCGCCCAGAGCACTCAGTGGCCGTGGCCAGTCGCCATCGTGGGGAGCCCAGGGGCTCGGAGTCACCGCTGGAGGTCAGCGGCAAACAGGGATTGAGCCTTTCCCGACAGCTGCTTGTCCTTCCTGGCCTGAAAAGCCTCTTTATCCTTCATACAAAGCCCAAATTCCCTTCCTTCCCCACAGGAGCCAGCAGTGCGTGACTTTCTTCTTCAGCTGCCTTTTGCATTTCCAAGCCCGTCCTCTCCTCTCCCCTCGGACTTTTCTTTGGTCAAACAAAAGCTGCTTCCTCTCTCTCTCCTTTCACCCCCCCCGCCTCCATTCCAGGTTATTTCACAGGGCTCTGCCGAATTCCTCTGCACCAAAGCATTTGTAAGTGTAGCTATAAATACAAATGGAGAGGAAACTCTTCTGGATCTCGTGCAAATCAGCAGAGGAATGAGTTGGGAATGTGCAGGCAGCAGGCTGCTTGGGAATGGTTGTGAAAGAATGAAATTCGTAACTCCTTGGAGGAAAAAAGGAAGAAAAGCCAGCTGAAAAGAGTTTTAGAAAGAGAAAATTCAGACAAAGATCAGGAATAGCCTCCCTGGAAACAAAACTGACAGAAATAGCCAGGTTCTTAAATAAATTACTGTAAACACACAAAGAAGATATCTCTAAATGCAAGGATCTCCAGGGGCCATCACGGGACAAGTGCCAGCACTCCCAGCACCAGGGCACAGACATTGTCACTGGGAGGGGACCTCGCTTGGGAATTTGGGGAGGGGAGAGGCTTTCCCAGCAGAAGCCAGTGGCTGGGTGAGGGGTGTTTGCTCCATGGTTGCAGCACCGTTAATTCCTAATTGGATCTGCCGTTCCCTCTGATAAGCCCTGCCAAGTTATATCACCACTGCTGGGGTGAATTCAGCTGCTCACGGAGTTGCCATTATTGTAATTATAATTACGGATTTCACGTGCTCCTTCAGAGCCCCCTGTGTGCCCCCGCTCCTCTGCTCTGACCACGCTCCCCCCGTCTCACCAGTGCTCCCCAGTTTAGGGGTGGGAGGCTCGCTGGGGTGTGGACATGATGGGAGGGGGTGACTTGGAGCCCTCTGTCCCATCCTAGGACCTGAGTGCTTGCCCTGCACCAATGGCTCAGGGCAGAGGGAGCTCAGTAAACTCCAAATCGTTTCTCCACGGACCCCATCCCTCCTCCCTGTCCTCTGCCACGGACCCCTGAGCACGGAGTGTTGATGTTCCTGGGGGCTCTGTGCCTCCCAGAGCATGGGCACAGCATGCTCCAACCCTGGCCTGCATTCCTCACATCTGCCCAGCCCCAGCCCCGGCTCTGGCTCTGCCTGCCTTGGATCCCACTTGTGATTAGAAATGGCAATTCCAGACTGGGAACTTTTAATAACGGTGCGCAGAGGAATGCCTGCAAGGCTAAATTGCTTAATTTGCATTGTCTTGGAATATTTTTGCATATCATAAAAATCCATGGTTTTGCTCTGCCCTTTTCCCCTTGCTCCCCTCCCTGCTGTTTCCCTGGGAAATGGGAGTGCAGAGCCCCGCGGGTCGGATCCGTCACACGCTGCACGGAGCCAGGAGCTTTCCCTGGCCCAGTACTGGGTTTCTGGAGGGGGTCGTGGACCCCAAAAGCTGCCAGCTCTGTTGCTGGGTGCTTCTGCAGCTCTCCCCCTCCTCATCCCATGGGATCTGTGTCCTGTTGGTTTGGGACAGCAGGAGCCGGATCCTGCTTGGGGGAACGAGGTGTTTTGCTCTCCTGAAGGTCAGCTCTGTTCGCAGAGGGGACGCAGGCACTGCCAGGAGAGAGGGAGCAGCCCCCAGCCCTTCACCTGCTCCCTTCCCACACAGGATCCCCATCACCCACCTGCCTTCCCCAGGACCTGACAGTGCTGGAAGTGCACCCAGCAACACCTGGGAGATGTCACCTCCCTCCTGGGCCACCAAGGAGAGGGTGGGTGGTGTGGGATGGCTCTAGGACACGTCATTTCTCTAAGAACAGCTTCAGCTGTTCCAGACTACCCCAAATGTCTGCAGCCTGGCCGTGCATTCTCCCTGCCTGGCCTTCCCGTGCTCCCAGGCTGGAATTACCGGCAGGAAAGGCGGCCAAGCCCGGCTCAGTGTGCACCAGTAATGAGCACAGGGCTGATGGATGCCGCTGCACCGTCCTTCCCCGGAACAGAGGCCACAGGGAAAACAGAGCAAAGTAGGAGGAAAATCGGCTGGAATCTAATTGTGGAGGCGGGGGAGATGCAGAGGGAGAGGCGAGGATTGATAGCTGTCTGCTCTGCTGCACCTTGGAGGAATCATTAACATCTGATTAATTAGTTAAGGACTGCTTTGCAAGTGTAAAGCTGCACACAAGTGCGAAGAATAAATGGGATGATCTGGAGTGGCTGGAGATGGCACTCGAGGTGATGGAGGCACTTCAGAGGAGAGGGGGAAGAGAAAGGCAGTGACAGCACCGAAAGTGGAGCTGGGACTGAGATAAACTTCTCCGGGGGGCTCAGCAGGGACCCGAGTGCTGGTACCAGCCCTGTCCTCCTCCTTCTCCTTCTCCTTCTCTTTCCTTGGATCCTGCCCCCATGGTGCTGCCTGCCAGAATTTGGGACAGAGAGGACAACTAGAAAGCTTTTTCCCAACCCCGTAACCAATATCTCTCCTATTAAATAGTTAATACACTTAGATGTATTTTAATAAACTCTATTTAATGGCCATACATTAATTGTCTGATTAATTCTAATAAATCCTTATTTGAGATGCTTAATTTAGAGTGTGACTGATTGTCCTGTCACGGTTGGATTATAGAATTGTTGTCTGGAATGAGATACTTTGGAAGATACTGGACAAAGGCAGAAATCTGGGAACTTCTCCGCTAATTGAAAATCGCATCAGCACGAGGAACGCTGCCAGCAGCAGGCAGGGAGGAGCATGTCCCAGGGGATGTGGAGGCAGGGATCTCACTTCCTCTGGGTCCCTGTGCCCTTTAGCAGAGGGACCCCTGCCCTGCCTGAGCCCTGACCCCCATCACCCACGTGGGCAGGGGGCAGTGGTGCCACTGTGGGGACACACTGGGACCGGGGACGGGAGGGGCTGTGGAGGGGTCTGCAAACAGCCCTGAGGGCAGAGGTGCCTCTTGTGACGGCCGGCAAAGGCACCAGGCCAGGTGGATTTGATAGTAATTTACTTAAAAGGGGAGGTGACATCGTTTAGGACCCGCTGGCTGCGTTATTGAATTTGCCGGCGGCTCCCCGAGGAGCCAGGGGAGCAGCAAAGGTCACCCCGTGTTTACACTCGGTGACATTTCTATGAAGAGCCGTCAAAGACCAATTTTCTCTCTCACTCGTGGCTGCAGAAATGTCACCTGAGCTGTGCGCAGAGTGACCCTGCCCCAGCCTCTGTGGGAGTTCCCTGGGAACCCCTGAGAACCCCTCTGGCTGAGCCTGCCCCCAGCCCTTTCTCGCTTGGGTGGGGCTGGGGGGGCTGCAGCAATGTGGGATCCATGGCTCCAGTGACTATAAATTAAGCAATTATCAATATGGACCTTTTCAAGCAAAATCTGAAATGCTGTGTTAAATGCTCAGTCCCTAAATGCTGGGTTGATGTTCTACCGGCTCCTTTTTAGGGAAAAAACCTCAAAAATTAAAAACTCAAAGCCAACCCCTTCCAAGGAGCATGGAGATCAAATACCCTCGAAGAAGCTCCATGAGAAATTCCCGAATCCTTTTGCTTTCATGGCTGTTTGTCCCCCAGGTCGGTCCTGGTGTTTCACAGCCCTTCCAGGGTCCCAAACCCCACAGCCAGGGCAGCTCCTGCCCCATCCCAGTGGGACCAGCATCCTCCTGGCATGGCATATGCACCACACAATTCCCGAAGCATTTTTCCACCCCAGGGAAGGGGCAGGAAACCAAACACACCCCTCTTCCTTTTTTTCCCCCTACAAATTCCAGATTTCACTTCAGCGCAAGCTCCAACTTTTCAGTTGATCACGGCCCGTGTGAATTTGTAATCACACAATTAGAAGTGAAATCGTAATCATACAATTATCCTCCTGCTAAATTAATGTATTAAAACGTTCAAACAATTGTTCCAGTAATTAAACAGACAGATATTAGAGAAAATGAAGGCATTTTAGTCCTGCTCTCTGGAATGTGCTGACCTTTCCCCTTCCTTAGCTGCTACTTGGGCAGTGTAGCAATGATTGGATAATTGGATGGTTCATGTTCTCCTGAAGTCACCAAAGCAGAAGAAAGACAGAATTGTCCCAAAGTTTCCATGGAGCTGTGACTGTGCTAATTAGAAAGTGCTTTTTTTCCCTTCCACCTGTGGTTAAAATTTAGAAACTTTTGTCTGTAACAATTGCCACTGTCACCCCTAACCCTGGTGGTGCTGATGAGTGTGTCCCCTCTTACCTGTGTCATGCAGGGGCATCGACCCAAATGGACACTGGTGTGGCAGTGCCACCACCTGCTGCCTGGCCACCACCACCGGGCACTGTGGCCACCATTCCAAAATCAGTGCAAATCAGGAACTGTAAGGGGAAATGGGAATTCTGAGGGGGCACAAGCAGGTGGAAGGGAAAACGGGCTGTGGAAATCTTCTCACGTGCCTCTATAATGTGTGCACACTCTCTACACCTGTTTATCTATCCTATCTATCCATCCATCTATCCATCTCTCCCCATCTAATATCCATCTGTCTGTCTATCTAGATACCTCTTTTTTACAGAATACTCATTTTCTTACCCCCTTTCCATCTCATTCTACTATATTTTGTCTGCTCCTATAAAGCTTAGGGAGGGAGTTGTGACCTCTTCCAGGGATGCTGCCCACCATGCATGTTCCTATCTGCAGGTGCTGCCCACCGTGCTGCCAGTATCCCAATCTCCTTAGCAATTGCCATGGTGAGGAATCTCTGTGGGATCCTTCCCTCACCTGGGAGGATTCCTCCTGCCTCCTGCAGCGTGAGAGCAGCCTGAGCCTCGAAGTCTCCAGTTCAAATGCGTTGTGACACAACCTAATGGAGTAAATACAGGTACAGCAGGTGCTTCAGGTGCTCATAAACTGTGCATTGTTGCTTTTTGGATGGCGCTGATGTTATTGCAGATGCCGTGTGAAGTCTGAAATAGGATCGTGGTGACTCCACTGCTCCCCTTCCCAGCTCCTTTCACTGAGAGGAAATGGCTCAGTTGACACCCTGCATCCCCAGCTTTAAAGTGTATTTATTGTCTCTAACGTTTTATATTCATTTGGGGGAGCAATCCAATATCTCTGCCATGAGTGAGAGCAGCCAGCGTGCCGAGGGAAGGCAGGAGAAGCCCCGTGGAGCTGCAGAACTCAGTGATCTGGTGTCAGGGCTGGGCACAGGGCCTGGGTCAGGGTCCCCTCTGCAGTCACCCCCTCGTCCCCAAGGTCCCAGCCTGGCTCTCGGGGCTCCAGGGTCTGCAGCTGGAGGGAACACAGGGTGCCTGTGGCACAGTGGGAAACCCTGAGGGAGCTGCTAATGGCATTAGTTGCTAATTAATAGTCCTTTTTTTGCTCTGTGAGGTGCAGGACCCAGCACTCAGCTCTGCTCCGTCCCCAGTAAATTTCACTGACAAGCACAGAAACAGCTTCAAGTACTGACGGAGAAATTGCTGATTTAATGTTAAAACGTTTCAATAAAATAAACCTGCAAGAGCTCCCATTACTTCACAATTGCCCTGCAGATCCTTGTTAACTTTCTATAAATAATCCCGAGGAACTCCCGGCCAACAGCTGGAGTGCCAGGGACACTCCTGAGGGATGAGAGGGACCGCTAAGCTGCACTCACCGAGGGGCTGCTGCCAGCGAAAGCCTCGCCTCTCGGCGGCTTTCAGGGCACGGTGGCACCGCTCTGCAGTCCCTGTGGGTGGGAACCAGCACAGAAAATCCCTCACGCCCTGCCCCCGGCACAGCAAACCCTTCTCCACACACCCCGACCCCGAAGCTCTTCGCCAGCTCCAATCTCCCGAACATGGCTTCTCTCAGGGATGAGGGCATGGGGATGCTTTTGGGGCCCAGCCTTGGGGGTTCTTGTGGCTTAGCCAGAGGGGAGGGATGCGCAGCATCTCTGCAAGCCAAATCAGCCCACGGAGGGACACGAAACGTTTGGGAAGCATCCCGAGGCTTCAGTCAGGACAGGCAGAGCGGTTCCGCGCAGCTTCCTGCTTTCCCCCGTCATTAGCATGTGAATGGCCTCGTTATGTGCTCCCTATTCCTGTTCCCATCCTGGCACCAGAGCCGGGAATGAGAGTTTTGATTACTCATCTGCTCCGCGCAGGCAGCAGCCGGCACAGCTCTGCTGCCATCGTCCTGAGCCGGGGGCTCCCGGGCACGGGGCTGGTTGCCAGCCTGTGCCATGCCGGACCTTCATCCCAGCAGGAATGTGGCCCATCCCGGTTCTCCAGAAGCCCCGATGCCCCGGGGGAGCCGGGGTGGCACCTGCCCCTAGTTACCTGTGCTGGCTGTGGGGCAGGAGCACCGCGGCAAAGGGCACATCCCGGGGATGTCCTGGCACAGCCTCACCGGGCTGGGCTCCGGACACCTGCACAGGTGACGTGTGTGTGTGTGTGTGTGTGTGTTTGTGTGCTCATGTGAGGGATTTTGGCACGGCTGGGAGGCTGGAGGCAGCCCCTTGCCTCAGACACCGCCCGGCGCTGGGTTTGATGTGACTGAAGCCCACTAAATACACGGTGTCAGGTGTAATTGCACGGTACCAGCAGCGCGCCGGGAGGAAGTGGCGAACACATTGGCATGGTTACGGAACACCCGGGGGAGTCTCAAATACAGGTTTGTTGGTATCGGATCGGAGGGAAGGAAGCCAAGTCTGACTGTTGAGGAAAACAAGTGGATGTGCTGTAGACTCGTTATTCATCTCTGCTCCTGGAGCTCTTGGATCAAATAACAGGCTCCTCTTCCATTGTAACGGAGCCTGCTATCTCCTGGGGCCTTCCCTCTCCCCGGAGCCTCGCCGGGGCTGCGGGAATGGTGGGAGCAGCAAACCGGAGGCGGGAGCAGGGAGATGCCATCCCTGGGCAGAGTGGCCCCGCCTGCCCTGCCTCATCCCGCCTGCTCCACTCCTCAGGTCTCCTCTCGTTCGGGAAAGCAGCCACAGGTGGGTATGGGCCCGTTGTGCCAGGCACTGCTAGAATCCTTGGGAGGGATCCAGGCAAAACTAGGGATGGATGCAGCTCCTGGCGGCTCAGGCTGGTCTTTGGTGCTTTTTCCAAGCTCAAGCCATGACTGAGTGGTTGGAAGAGCCAGGAGAGGAGCCAGGAGCAGAGACAGAAGCACCCACCTCACCATGAGCATCCTCCAGTGAGCTCCTGATTCCCCTTTCCTGGGAAGCACCGGCAGGCAGCAGCCCTTTGGAGCCAGTCTCACTGGAGCTGCTGATTTGGGGCTGGTGCCGGGGACACTGAGGCAGAGGGGATCTGCTTTGCCCATCCATGGAGCCGGCCCTGTTTCCAACAGGTGCCACGGCATTCCTGGCTGCTCACAAAGCTGCCATCTGGCTGGTACGGGGCTCCCATTAAAATGGAGCTGGGGCTCCCTAAGTGAAATATTGATGAAGAAGGCCTGAAGCGAGGAATGGAGTCACCTGACTGTATTTCCTTCCCATTTTTAATAGCCCACCGCTTCATGCCACGAAGGCTGAAGTGGGTTATTTGGCTCCGGATGAAAATGATTCCAACTGGGGAGGGAGCCTGTCATTTGCATCTTGAATAAATAGGTTCTAACAAGAAGAGATCTGTTTAATGGAGAGATTTGGGGAATTCAGCCTGAATCCTGCCTGACTTGAGGTCCTGAGACAATAATTGGGATGAGCAGACTAAAGCCAAGAGCTCTTCATGGGACCAGACAGCATATGAGGGCTTCAGCAGAAATTGAACCATACAACTCTGTCAGTGCAGCTGGAATGGGAAATGGGATGTTTATAGGCCTGGGAATTGGTGCTCCCTGCACAAATTGTGCATTGTGTATAATTATCTGGCCTGCCTTGGAATGAGGGTGGTGGAAATTAAGAGACATGATCCCACTGAGCAGGGATTGCCCTGCTCAGCGCAGCACGGGCTCAGCTCCTCCCCAGTTACCGGGCAAAGGCAGAGCCAGGGGGGTCCTCTTGGGAAAACACCAAATGTGGGGGCTCCACAATGTCCCATGTGTCCCTCTCTGGGGATGGGGACCCTCCTGGGAGCCATTCCAGTGCTTCCAGGAGAGTCTTGTGCCATCGCCTGGTGCCATCACCCTGTGCACCCCGGACATGTTGGGGTCCCTGAAAGATGCTGCTGGTGAAGAACAGGAAACGGGTCCTGTTCCTCCTCCTCCCCTGTGGCCGTGGCCAAGGAGCTGGAGGCAGAGTGGGAGTAAACAGGAGAAACAGCTGGAAATGGAGACCTTTGGTCCTGGGTGAAGGGAAGAGTGGGAGCTCCCATGGGAATGTGGGGACTTGGTGGTGCCGTGACCCGGGGCTGGGCTGTGCTGGGAACGCAGCTGAGGGACTACAGCTCCCACAAGGCTCCCTGGCAGCACAGCCCCTGCAGAATGCTTCCATTTTTGGCTGTAGCATTTTGGCTTTGGAACAAAAACTGTGCTTTTTGATTCAAAGTGAAGCATTTAAAGCACAAACTGCTGCTATTTGCAAATAAAAAGGTAAAAAAGCCTCTGTTAGAAAACAGTGGGTGCAATGATTGTCAGCGGCTCCAAAACAGATCATATTCCTGCTCAAATTGCTGCTGCAGGTTGACGAGGAAGGATGGGGATGTGTGGGATGAGGAGATTAATGAGAACTTAATTTTTAAGGCTGTTTTAAAGCGGGCTGGAGGAGCTGTGGGAGCCAGAACCTCCTGGCAGAGCAGGGCTGGGTGCTGAGCTGGGCTGGTGCTGAGCTGGGCTGGTGCTGAGCTGGGCTGGTGCTGAGCGGGGCTGGGTGCTGAGCAGGGCTGGGTGCTGAGCGGGGCTGGGTGCTGAGCTGGGCTGGTGCTGAGCGGGGCTGGGTGCTGAGCAGGGCTGGGTGCTGAGCGGGGCTGGGTGCTGAGCTGGGCTGGTGCTGAGCGGGGCTGGGTGCTGAGCAGGGCTGGGTGCTGAGCGGGGCTGGGTGCTGAGCTGGGCTGGTGCTGAGCTGGGCTGGTGCTGAGCGGGGCTGGGTGCTGGGCTGGGATGGTGCTGGGCTGGGCTGGGTGCTGAGCTGGGATGGGTGCTGAGCGGGGCTGGTGCTGAGCTGGGCTGGTGCTGAGCGGGGCTGGGTGCTGGGCTGGGATGGTGCTGGGCTGGGCTGGGTGCTGAGCTGGGCTGGGTGCTGAGCGGGGCTGGTGCTGAGCTGGGTGCTGAGCGGGGCTGGTGCTGGGCTGAGCTGGGTGCTGAGCGGGGCTGGTGCTGAGCTGGGCTGGGTGCTGAGCGGGGCTGGGTGCTGAGCAGGGCTGGGTGCTGAGCTGGGTGCTGAGCAGGGCTGAGTGCTGAGCTGGGCTGGTGCTGAGCAGGGCTGGGGGCTGAGCTGGGCTGGTGCTGAGCTGGGCTGGGTGCTGAGCAGGGCTGAGTGCTGAGCTGGGTGCTGAGCGGGGCTGGGTGCTGAGCAGGGCTGGTGCTGGGCAGGGTGCTGAGCGGGGCTGGGTGCTGAGCTGGGCTGGGTGCTGAGCTGGGCTGGTGCTGAGCAGGGCTGAGTGCTGAGCTGGGTGCTGAGCGGGGCTGGGTGCTGAGCTGGGCTTGGTGCTGAGCAGGGCTGAGTGCTGGGCTGGGTGCTGAGCTGGGCTGGGTGCTGAGCAGGGCTGAGTGCTGAGCTGGGCTGGGTGCTGAGCAGGGCTGGGTGCTGGGCTGGGTGCTGAGCAGGGCTGGGTGCTGAGCAGGGCTGGGTGCTGCCCTGGCTGCCGAGTGCTGCCATTCTCCACAGGCGAGTGCAGCAGTGCAGGAACAGCTCCGGAGATGTTCCGCTCCCCCTGTCAATGTGTACTTGGGGAGTCCTTAATCCACGGGTCGCTGACGTGATAAACAATAATGTCTCTTTTGGAGCTGTTACGACTTATCATGTTAATGGGCACTTAGGGAGCCTTTAATTGGTGATTTGTGCATGCACTGTCACAAAATTTTAAAACACATTTACCGTCATTTCTGGGGTGTTTTAGAAGCACCAGTTCACTACACTGAGAGATGAACAAGCAAACCCACCTCGAGTCCCCTGCCCTGCCTGCTCGCCCGCGGCATCAGGCTCCATCTCAGGAAAGGGCTCTTGTGCCTTTGTAAAACCAAAGGTAGTGGCACCAAGAAGTTCCTCTTGCCAAGCTGCTTTGGCAGGGAGCCTGGCAGGTCCCGGGAGGTCACTCACTGTGATTTGCCTCTCCAGCAGCAAACTGGTCCTGCAAAGGATTCCCTGTGGTGTCAGGAGCACAGGTTAAAAAGTCATAATGCCAAGAGCTCTACAAACATCCATCCCAAAGATCTCATCCCTCAGATTTGGGGTCGAATAGCAAGCTAAAGAAACATTCCTTACTACTGGGAACTGTCTCTGCTCTGCCCACCCCGGGGCAAATGGCTGAACTGGGGAACAGTTCCTGCTCTTGCACTGGGCTCACTGGTGAGCTGAGCCACCTGTGGCAGCGCAGATGCCAGAACTGAGGGTTCACCCTCAGGAGCAGCTCACCCTCATGGGGACATTCACCCCACAGACACCAGATCCTACTCCAAGGCCCACGGGGGGTGTGTTTGTGGCACCCCCAGCACCTGCCAGGACCGCGGGTGCCGCTCCCAGGGTGGGGAGCGCCAGCGCCGGGAGAAGCCGTAATTAACGGCACCTGTCAGGGCTGTCAAGTTCTTCGTCATTAGGAATAAAGCATGTCAATGCCTAATTAAAATTCTGCTGATTTTTGAAGCAGTGCTTCCTAACGAGAGCTCCCGTCTGCAGCGATGGATCCGCTCAGCCCGGTGCCCTCGCTGTCTCCAGGTGAGTTCATGTCTCACTCTTCCCAGCTCTATTTTTCCCCTACCTCTCCTCCCAGCCCGGCTCGTTCCAGGAGCGGATTGAGCCAGAGGACTGTAACTGATGGAGTTTCCATAGCAATGCTCTTCGTCACCGCTGTGCCATTTCCAGCTCTGCCTCCAGCAGTTCATACTCTGCTTTCTGTTGATGCAAGGAGCTGACTGCGAGCAGCCTGGAGAGCTGCTGGCACCCAGAGCCTGGCAGAGCTGGGGTGGGCACTGCCTCACCAGCCACCAACACCCAGGAATACATCCTGGTGCTCTCTAAGCCTGCTGCTCTCTCAACCTGCAAGGAAACATCCAGAACAGAAGAATGGAATCCATCACCTGGGGCTCAGCACTGACCCCGCTGCAGTCCCTGCGAGGAGCTGGCCCTGGGGGTCACCCCTTTGTTCCCATTCCCTCTGGCAGGTGGGGAGAGGGGATCAGGAGCCACTCCAAGGGGTCCCTTACACGTGTTGCATGCCACACGTGCTCAGCCGAATGAGCTGGAATGAACAGGGGCTTCCAGGGAATGCTGAGTGCTGGATGTTGTCCTGCCAACGTGAGCTCGTTCGACTGAGCATCATTTGGCAGCTCGGGAGGGAAAGAGCCTGATAGAGTCTGAAAAATTCATTGAAACGTTGGGTTCCAGCCAGAGAGAAAACATCGCTGAATGGCAACATAAAAGGAAATTGTCCCATAACATTCTGAGAGCACTTCAGTATTTGTCCTCTTTATTTTAAAGTGTCGAGGATCTTTGGGAAACACTCTGGAATGGGACTTTTATAGATGGTCTAAATTAAACTTCACTTAATATTATAAGCAATAAATCCTCATTGTCAGGTTTTGTTTAGCGGGTATAAAAATGATTGGTGGGAGCTGTAGCTTTTCCTGAGACTGGAAGATCAGTGTTCTCACTGTGCAGTCTGTCCCCAGCTGTCAGACATGTCTCCAGCATGCGAGACGTGTCCCCAGCCCCAGGCACATCCCAGCACCTCCACAGGCACCTGTCCCCTGTGCAGGTTATCTCCACACTCCAATCCTGCAGAAAGATGGGACAGGAGGCTCCCAAACTTCTGGCACAGATGCTTGTTTTCATGTGATTCCAGGAGCTGGAGCTTTGAGGAAACCAAGAGCTTCTTTGAGGGAAGACCCCAGGCAGCCACAGGCTTTGGACACTCCAAGGGTTTTGGAGACAGGAGGCTGGGAGCTGATGTTTGGGATCTGTCACACAGGTGGGTGCTGAGAGTAATGGGGAAATTCCTCAGGCACCACAGCCCAAGGACACCCTGGGCTTTATTTTCAGCTAGTGGGAGACAAGTAAAACAAATGAGAGCACCAAAATGGGAGATACCTTTCCTTGCTCGAGATTTCTGCCCTCTGTGGTTTGACTGGAGTTCAGGAAACACATCTGGTCATTTTATAATGTGAGAATTTTTTTTAAACTCTCTCACTATCTCTAGGTTTGGCCACCTGCCCCTTGAGTCCAAAAATCTGAGACCCTTTGCATGGGGATTGAGCTGGTTGCTGTGGCTGTGTCACTGCTGTCCCCAGCTGCTTTTCCATGGAAAGGAATTCCCAGGAATTTCTCCATGGAAAGGGTTGTCAGGCATTGCAAGGGGCTGCCCAGGGAGGTGGTGGAATCCTCTGGAGGTGTCCAAGGAATGACTGAACGTGGCACTCAGTGCTCTGGGCTGGGAGACAAAGCAGGGATTGGGCACAGGTCGAACTCGATGGTCTTGGAGGGCTTTTCCAACTTGAATGATTCCAGGATTCTGGAATTCTGACTCTGAGCAAGTGCAGTGCTGA